>NC_087548.1:41819990-42026431 GCF_963921805.1 Phalacrocorax carbo
ACTGTGCCAAGTGACAGCAATTGACCAAAAAGAGCTGTTTGGCTCAAAACACCACTGGAAATAGAAGTCAGAAGATAAACTTAATCAGAAAACATTTCCACTTTGGGACTGGTTGCTTTAAATCATCTGAATCTGTGATTCCCCAGACGAGATGATAGCATGTGCCAAGAAAAATGTTTCAATCACACAATATTATTATTGGCTGTGTATTAATATTTTTTCCCCCAGTATATGTAGGTGTCAGATATGACAGATTTTGGACCTCATAAGTAGCACTGAGGAAGTCTTTTTGTAAGAGAACAATGGTATAAAACTTATGTAAAATTCAACTGGGCTCTCTATGAGAGCTGTTCCTTGTAGGTATAGGGAATCAAGTCACTGTGGCAGCTTGGAATTCTTATACTCCCCCTGTCATGCAACACCTTTAATCATTAACAAAAACTTGGTCCAGGTCTGTGATTTCTGTCAAGTGAAAAAAATAATTGTCAACAATTAATAATACCTACATTAATTTAGGTTAGCCAAGAGGGACTGCCACACTCAAAATCACAGCCAGAAACCAGTCATGTTACAGTTATATCCCTTCTTTGCCTCATTTGCTGCAGCAAAATGGATGGGTGGAACAGGAGCAATAATAGGGGGTTTCCTGATAACTTTAACATTAACGAGACCTTTTTCCTGTTGCCAGAGCTTCTAAGGGGTTTAACTGCATGAAATCCAGGAATTGTCACTTCACTTAACCAGTGGCTTGTAGATTATTTGAAAGAGAGAAATGAAACATATGGTGGGAGAGGAATTTAAATAGAAATAAGGCTCTTATTTTTTCAAATCTTACCTATTGAATCAATTTGCCAGTTTGGGTCTGCAGTAAAGAGCATATAACTGGCCAGATAGCCAAGCCTCACTGCCCCTTACATGGCGGTTAAGTTAGGAGCTGTAAATGCTTAGCACTATGTGAATTAGTTTGCAGCATCCTTTGACTCTGATGGGAAAGAAAAAGGGGGGGTGGGGGGGTGGGGGGGTGGAGGGAGAGAGAGAGAAAGCCTGCCAGCTATTTGTGAAGTAAATGTTCCCATTTCTTTTAAAATACAATAGCGAGTGTAATTTTGTCACATGCATCTGTTGCTATCACCTCTCACTTTGTGCTGAAGTGCTCACCAGAGCATTTACAGAAGTGATTCTTCCTCCCACCCCTGACATCTGCCACCGAAAATGCTGCATTATTCATCAGCGTGCTAATGGCAGGTGATGAGATCTTTTCACGCTACATCCCTCTCAGTAGGTGTTTATTACTCTGTTCACCAGCAGCCCTGCTATTACTGCGGGGCCAGAAGAACTCTACATACTCGCTTGACAGGTAATGGGAAACGTGCTCTGCTCACTTGGCTCACAAGTGCAGATGAAGGTTATTACTAGGGCAGCTGCAATATCGTGGGTGCAAAGAAGACGGTCACTTTAAGTGAACAGCTTAATTCTGGAAATCCATACAAATCATGTCAGCACCGTGATAATCCATCTTCTTTACCTTCTATCATTTCAGCAGTCATCACACTGTAATAATTTTCTCCTGGTTCACCTGTGGTCTCTATGAATAACAGAGTGGGGGGACAAAAGAAGGAAGGAAAAGAAGATGAGTTTGGCTTAGTGTCTGATGATCACTCTGGTGAGGAATTTATCTCTGTCTAGTAAGCAAGATGCTGTCTTGTGTGTGAGTCTATGGGTGCACGTGTGTGTGTGCACGAGAATGTTTGTGTCTTGAGGAGGGGAGAACCTTGCAACCAGCACCGAATGTGTGTGTTTAATTTTAAAAAACAGCTTGACAAGAAAGGCAAATCTCTACTGATTTATTTGAAGCCTTGTGACAAAAATTACGGAACATAAACATGCCAGAGCACAGGGGAAATTGAAGGAGGAGAAATTATTTTTACTCCAGAGAACTCAGTTCACTAACAAGCCTTCCCTGGTTGTCTTCCTCTAGGCTTCTCACTTAGACACATTATACCGTCCTGAGCAATCCATTAAAAACCTTACCCCACACCAGGAATAGGCAGACGTTTATAATTCAAAGATGCAGCCTCAATCTCGCATAAGAGGTAGAACTTTCTGAGCTTAACGTTTCCTTTTCTGACACAAAAGGTGTGCTGGGTCTGCAGAAATCTCTTGAGTCCCTTGAAATGAATGATGTGGTAAGGTGCAGTTTTTTTTCAGAATGTATCCTCCCAAAAATGAAAGCTGGGAAGATTTTGAAACAAGCAAAATTGGCTGCAGTTTTATACGTGCTACAACTGCTGAACTGCACCTGTTTTCCTAGTAGTACAGCCTACAATAATTAAACAAAACCTCAGCTGTGAAAGAATGAAATTTTTCTTCTCATCAGATTTTGCCCTTAAACTCCTGTTTCTTATTTCCCTGTAATAATGCAGGTTTGTTTGTTATGCGTAGCAGAGGAAGAACACCATTTAGCGGAGGGAACTAAAGGTAAAGGAAAAAAAAAAAAGAATTAAGGTATCTATTTTGTTTTCCATCTCTCTGTTTTTGGCAAGGGTGTTTATTTTTAGCTGTTGACCTTCTGTATCACTCCAACCTATCAAACTTCTAGATGGACCTTATAGACTAACATAGGCATTATTTGCAAATTAAAAAGTATCACAATCTGGAGATGGAAAGGAAAATAAATGCACATGGCAAGACTTGTCAGAGCCGTTAATAGTTATCTACAGAGGTAACTGGGGTGGGAGAGAAGAAAGTGGTCTCAGGACAGATAAAACCTCCTGTGTGGGAGTTCGCTTGCCCCTGCAACAGAAGGGTGCTTTGTGCTGGGGATGGAACGAGGTGAGTGGCTGGGTGTGTTTGTGGTGTTACAGCTGCAAAGCGTTGATCCTTGCCTGGGGTTTAGGCAGGGAAAACAGAGACAATCCTGGAAATACAGAGCATTTTCTGTGAAAATAATTATTCTGCCTTATTTACTAAAATGATTTCACTAAGGGATCACTCCGCGTTCCAGTGGTAGCAAAAATGTAAGCTGCAGCTTATTACTGGCTGTAATTTCTCTGTTTCAGTACATGAGTTTAGTCCAATATAACTTTAGCTGAAGAGTTTAGTAAGATGGTGACAGAGTGGGGAAGAGATAAAATTCTCCTAAGATTTAATAGGAATTTGGTTCATAACAAAATGACAACATGGATATATTTGCTATAATTGGAAATGACTAATTTCTTTGATTTTTACATGATCAAAGTGCCATAAAAAGAAATTTCTGTGTGCAAGCAAAAGACAACAACTCATTGCTTTCTTGTTGTTAAACATATGTCATTTATGGTCATGTCAGCATTGCCATTGAAATGTAATCATGATAAAAATGTAAGTCCTTGCCTTGGGCCCAGCAGATGTTCGAGAGGAATTGCGTTTAGGAAATCACTCTGCTTACCTTTGATATTAATAAAAACTCAGTAAAGATCAATGTTTGTGCTAGAAACATATCTATATTGCATAATGCTGAAGTTAGGAAGGAAATAATTACCTTCTCCTTACCCTAACTTCCTCTTCAAAGTCGCAAAATAATAATTTGGACATGTGAAAGCACTCTGGCAGTTGTCTCTTAGGCACATATAAATTTTTAAGTATACCAACAGAGATAAGAAATGAGTAGGACAGCAAAAGGTAAAGAAAACTCTGAAATAATCAATATTAATGTTATTGTGTTATTGACCAAAAAGAAAAAGTGACCTACAGAAAGCTATGAGAATCCATATAGAGAAAAATGTGTTTCTAATTAATATCAACTTCCATTCAATTTCTACAAGTAAAGGGATAGCAGAATCTTGTATCTGTTCTGCTGAAGATGGCATCCAAGAACACAAGTGAAAGTTTGTCAAGAGTATTGTAAAACACAGAGTGGAAATAGAGGGAGAAAGATGAAAGAGTTTCTTTCATATAAAGGTTTTAACCTTTACATAGCACAGTTCAGCATATTAATTTGGACTGCTTTGAGAGGGAAGTAACAGCCAATGTAGTCCTGCAGCTGAATCATCCTTCTTGCTCCCGCTCAGTCATCAGTGGTTAGGTGAAGAGGGCCTGTAACCTCCTCCTGTTCATGGGAGCGGAAACTTTTCCCTTTCCAGTGATCCAACAGAAATTTTATTGAAAATTGTTCTCTAACTGCACGGTAACTATAACTGGCTAAAGAAATTTCTCACTGAATGTTTTAGGAAAAGTCTTGTCTTTGTGCACAAAGAAGAAAAATCTCAGAATTTGGCAACTTTTATGATGGAACATTTTGAGTTTTGATTTATTTTTTTTTTTCAAATTACATGTTTTGTATTTTAAACTAATACTCCCAAGGTAGAACACAATGACCTGATGTTGTCAAACAATATCCTTATCCACCAAACACATATATTTTTCATAATTTCATATGAAATTTTGAATTTTCTTGGATTGGTTCTTTTTGCAGAACCCCCCCAAACCCCCAAAGTGCCAGATATTCCAATGAAACTGGAAATTCCATTGTTGCTCACCTTGACTGCTAAAGTGCATGGCCAGTGGGATATAAGTTTTTAGCCTGAAAAAAATGCATTCCTTATTGCTGTGACATCTGGATGTTGCTATGGTCTATGTTGACCATCATTGTAAACTACAGAAGCCACCAAAATATTCACAGTTGCTGTTGGGCTAACTATGGTTTGGTTGGCCATTTGAATTGCTCAGAGTTGCTGTGACTTGTGATTTCATCTGTTCACTTTCTCCAGCTATGCTTTTTGCATGAAGGTGAGTGTACAAGATGGACCTAAAACAATGGTGTTTTCCCAGCAATTCTTTATCCTTATATGCATTTTTGTATAACAGCAGATTATATAGAAAGTGAATTCTTTTAGAAACTGAAAATTATTTTGGAGATACTTGGTTGATCACAGAGCGATGACATGAATTCCAAGGACTCCCATGATGAAGGAAGGCCTGTAAGCAGAGAACGATGAAAACTGAAAGCAACTCACATAGGAAAATCCCCATTCCTTGGGCAGCACAACTAATTTCATGCAGGACAGTTAAAGTCCAAGTTCTGAGGAGGAGGAGGACTAGTGTCTCTCTCACAAGCTATAATGGTATAGAATTTTCTTTCAGCTTTATGTATTGGATATCCAGGTTTTCACAGGTTTATAGTGATTTATGGGCTGTTACATAGCCATGCTGGCAACTAATTGTTTTTTTTTAAAAAAAAAGCTGCTAATTTTGTAAAGGGAAAATTGAATACATGGGATGAACCATGTAGTTAATAAGTTGAGGACTTAGTTGTTGTTAGGTGCGAGTTACATACAGAATTTAAAAACAAACCTTTTTTGATTTTGGTTAGTTGTGTTGTTTAACATTTGTGGCTTTTTAATGGGAGTTATTAAAGTGGGATTTTTTTTCTGGAAAACAAACCCTTCTCCTCAAACTAACTCTGAAACCGGAATTTTTTGGGTTGAGAAAAATGACAGCGATGCTGATGGCACTGCTCTGGAGGAAAGAGAGCAGCTTTCTCTGTGGCATTGATCTGTATGCAGGCTGTCATGTTTGCATTGCCCTGATGTCCTCGGGAGGACGGAGGTACTCTCTTCTTTAGAATGGCAGTCAGGCAAGTTGTCGAGAGATGACAGTCAATAACCATCCACCCTAGATTAAACAAAAGAGGTTGTTACAGGCTATCTGTAAAAGGAAACCAATGTTTTCTCATGAGGTCCTGTCCACCTTGTGTAGATGCGATGCACCATCTGTGCCCTTAACTTATGTCCCTACTACCTACACCTAAGTTGTCCCAGTAAATTACCTTGTCCCTTTCTTGGCCTCTTAACACTGAGAGAGAATCTTCTGAAGTGTTTTCTGATGAAACATGCTGATAGTCTAAAGACCAGCCTAGCTGACTACCAATGTAAAGCTATGTCTGTAATTATATGGTTTTTGTATTTTTTCACCCAGAGCACTTAACAATATATGTTTTTCTCCCTTTTCATGATCTAATTATTTATACACCAAACTTGTTGCATATATACAGGGACAAACTACTATTACATGCATTTTATTTATAATGATAGTAGTACAATATATATAAGTTAATCCTAAAGCCTAAGCTTGGTTTTGACCTGTGACTACTTCTGTATGCACCAAACGTTATCTCTACCTCAACAAGCTCCACTAAACGGGTGGATGTTGGCACAGTTCATAAGTTTAAGGACAGGTATCACTCTTTGATGGGTTAGGACCCTTCTGTTTCTCAGTCTGATTCCTCTAAAGGGAAGGCTTTTAGGCCTGGAAGCAGTGTAGAATGCAGAAAACTCAGTAGACTTTGGCCTGCAACTAAAAATGTTCTGACTTCTTCCTGGACCATAAAACATTTCCTTATCTGATGACAGCTATCTTATATCTTAAAAAAAGTACTTCAAAAAAGGAACAATGAAAAGGAAGTGTTTTCTTAAATTCCTCTTTTTGTCCATATGTCGTCTTTTTTTAAAAAATGGGTTATCTATTTATCTATCTATTTATTTATTTATTTATTTATTTATTTATTTATTTTTATTATTCCTAAACTTTTTTTCTGTGATGAGTAAAAGCTCTGGAGAAGCAGGATCAAAGTGGCTGTCAAACAGATTTTTTTTCCCAAAGTAAAAGGTGCTGACAGACAAAAGAACTATGTCATGAAAAATTTATAACCAAATTTCCCACAACAGGAAAGGGGCAAAACCACCTCACATATTAAATGCCAAAGCTTCATGCATATCTGCTCCAGTGCTGATTCAATGGCAAGATAACTTTCAAAATGTTTTATGGTCCAAAGCAGCTATAAAGTAGCTACACTTGTCATTTTAGTAGACTAAAATCAGAATTATACTAATATTCAGTGGGGTGACAGCAATATATTATCTTGTCAAGCAGGAGATCTGAGTTTGCAGGAATACATTGTAGGTTACAGAGAGGAGCTGTATGAAGGATGCATTTAATTACATAAATAATAATAACAGTAATGATAAACTATAAAACTAGTTCTACACACTAGAATATATATAATAATATGTGGATATACATATTTATATTCATATAAGAATATATATAAGCGTTCTGGCATATACCACTGCATATTTTAAGCTAATGTCTCATCTTTTACATACCTTATGTCTTTTATTTGTATAAACATATCTTTCAGATTAAAATAAACCATAAAATACTTCTCAAATTAAAATAAGCTATAAACTGATGGGCTCAGCATTTGATCCAACACAGAAGGATAAAACTTTGGATGTGCTCATTGAACTTAAGTTGAGCATGAGTCATTAATGTGATACGTCAGTAAAAACTAGCTAATCTGATTTAGGATATATCAAGCAAGATATTTTCAGTAAAAGTAAAAGCAGTATTAATGGTGGTGTACAAGGTACTGGTGACACTAGTCAGCACCTCGAATTCTGGTTACTCAGAAAGGGGTACTCAAATTGGAATGGGTGCAGAAGAGGGCAGCTGGGAAGTTCAAGAAATAGGAGACTTCTTATATCAGAAAACCCTAGAGAAGTTTGTGTTGGTAGACTAAGAAGAAAAATGATTGTTCTATTTAGAATCTTTATTACTTTACCCCTCTGAAAAAATCTTTTTAATGGAGATTACAGATGGTACACAAGGACATAAGGAATGCAGCAAATAAAGGGCTGCAAATTTGCATGTTTCCCATCATGAGAACATTAAGATTTTAGAATAGCTTTGCCATAGGGGGACACGCAAATCCTTTGGGTAAAATGGCAAGTCCTTCAGATTTTCTTGGTAGAGTTCAGTAAATACATGGAGGGATTTCATGGTGGGACTTCTTGTGGGATCAAGCATTCTCCAGATCTAACTTCCTGTGGGTGATTTAAAAAAGGACGTAAGAGAAGTCAGGCATGTTCACTGTCACCGAATTATGCCAAAATGGTTGGTGCTTCTAGTTGCAACATATTTCTAAATTTTGATGACTGTTTGACTAACACTTTCAGTACATACAAAAACTTAAGGTTCACATCAATGGCAATCATAAAAGATTTCTAAGATAAGCAGATTTTTTCAAAAAATAACAAATCATAATGCTGGGTGCTTGTGTTAATATCTCTTGACAAATCACGGCCTAAAGAAACTAGACTTATGTAAACAACAAAATAACTATTTGAAGTTCTTGATTTTATAAGCTTTTGTACAAATTCTTTCAGTAAGCTTGCAGGTGAACTTTTAGAGGCACTGGATTTTTTTTTTGGCAATTTAATTATGAAAAATTGCAATGACATTAATATTTTTGAATTACCCTAAAAAAATAAGTTTCAGAGAAAAATGTTCTGCTTAGCCTTTACTTTAAAAGATTTATTCAGCTTATAATAATAAAAATTTAAATCTGTAATGAAAGTGTCTTTGCAATAAAATATGAACTGTCAGCTCTATCATAGAAAAAAACACCACCACTCAGTCTAATAATTATTTTTTCCCTATTTTTTAAAGAAACTTTTCAACATTGATGTAGAAGACTTCATATGATAAGAAAGAACATTTTCTTGCAGGAAAATATTCCCTTGGTAAAATTTCCTCCAGCTTTCAAAGTGCTTTAACTGACTAAGGGAGAGCAACAGTGAAATGACGACATATAAAATTCTGTCAACTATGCTAATTACACCCATCCCCCCTCCTCAAGAAAGCAGAGAAAAATGTCTGATCCTAATCTCTTCCAGATATTTAAACCTCAGCTCTTATTTATAATAAGTTCTAGGTAATGAGAGGGAAAGATTGTCTTAAGTTTAGATTATCCCTTCAACAGGACTATTAAACACTAATTGCTGCATGTGATATTAGGTTTTAGGCAGGAAGCAGCAATCTTATTGAAGATTTCTAGCCCTTTATGTAACATGACAAGGGAGTATTAAAACTTTCTAAAACAGCTTGGTTCCATCTTGCCTCCTTTTCATTGTATGTAACTTCTGTGATTTATCCCAAAGGAAGACACATACATTTTCTGTTTCCTGTCTTTAGAATATAAAGCTCATTTTCTTTTTTCTTAAGATGTAGTAGTATGCAAAATACACTCAATGTTTGATAGACTATGGTAGAGTCGTTCCCTCTCAAACAGAAAATAAAATCCAAGATACAATCCTCTCATAAAGTAGAAAACAAAATAAAGCAGGGAATGAATGGCTGCATTTTTTTTGTACATATGAACATACTTACTTATACGTTCATAATGTAGTCCCAGATGCCCTGTCTACTAATCAGCTCACTGGCTTCTTGTAGTTATCGTAACATCTGGGTTTCTTCAGGACATATTGAATTTTGAAGAAGCCACTGGCTTTGCTGATCAACTAACAAGGACATTTTATGTGACGAAGAGGACTGGGCAAAAGCATAGTTAGGCTTAGAGAAGAACAACATCAGCATATTAAGGCTGATAATTCTGTGGAAAAGCCGCAAAAATATTTTTATTTAATAGAAAACTTACCATACTATACACATAGAGAAGTGTGTTCTTTTGAAATCAAACATTTTTGAACTTGCAAGTTTGAAGATTGAAAGTTGTTTGGAGTTTCCTTGGGGGAAAAAAGGTGTTAGCTCTATTGCTGGACAACATTCTATGTTCAAAGAAAATGGAAAATAGGTTAAGGTGTCTTTATATGCAAATATATCGTATTGATTTAAAAATCCAGCCTGGCAAAATACGGAGTAGATATTTAAAATGTGCACAGTGCATGAAATTATCTCACATTATGGGTAATGCATGCCTTGTAGCAATTATGTCACTTATGCTTACACTAATTAAGTGTTGATGGGTGAGCACTAAGTTGCAATGATGTTGTTAACTAATGTACATAAATATTCCCTTTAAACTGTAATTGCACTTTGCCGTAACTTAAAAGAAGATGTGCTCAACTGGTAGCATACAGTTCTCTTACCTTAAGGAACAGATTACAAACTTCAGACTGTCAGTAAGTACAATGCTTGCGTTCTGTATTTTAATTTAAAGGGGGAAAAAAGTAATTTGTCATGGAGTTTATAACATACAATCCTGTCAGAAAAATTTACATATTACCCATTTAAAAGAACAGTAGTGATGCACAGGGTAAAACTTTGTGGGTTCAACCCACAAGGGCTGAATATCCCAAACCTGAACGATGCAATGTGACTTAATCCACAATTTATCTGCAGTAGACATAAACTGCACTGCCCTTCTGTCAAACAAACAAAGCTGATCTTGTGAAAATTTGTAGTGTCCGGTTGGTGGATGCAATATTTATGATGGCCTAAAGTTAATGTCGTTTCACTTTTAACACTAGAAGTCCAGTCTCTGATCTAAAACAAATGCAGAGGAAGATTCAGAAGCAAGTGTTGTCCAGAATTCTCTTTTTAACAAGGGCAGTGGCAGTCCCATGAAACCACAGAGCAATACTATTCTAGCACACACATTTCAGGTCATTGCAAGCCTGATAATAGCCAGTTCTGGAAAATGATTAGGTAATTTTTTAAAAAATATGCCTTTGTGAGCTAAGAACAAAGAGTGCTATCATCCTTTATCGTGTGTGCAACAACATATATTGATTTGCACTAAGAAGAAAATGAGCAGAGAAAAAAATGGTCTTACAATTCTATGCACTGCCAGTTGGGGCAACAACTGCTCTCCAATAAACATCAATTACATTGAGAAAACCAAAACTGCTTGGGAGAAAAACCAAGGTGTTTAGTTGTTAAGTGCTGGGCACTATACAAAATCCAACCTCTGCCTTCGGTAAATGATTGGGCTTGTTCTGCTTCAGTTCAGGAAACCTTCAGTTAGTTACTGTATCCGGCAATATCCCTCAGGACAAAATGTCCAGCATGCAGCTAGGCAAGTCCATAATGTGTTGGCTGAGCAATTGGGTAATGGGTTGGGCTCAAAGGGTTATGGTAAATGGGCTCACATCAGGCTGGTGGCCAGTCACCAATGGGGTTCCCCAGGGTTCAGTTTTAGGGACAGTGCTCTTTAGTGTTTTTATTAAAGATCTAGACATAGGAATTGAATATACATTAAGCAAGTTTGCTGATGATACTAAACTAGGAGGAGCATTGGCCTTTGTCCAGCAAAGAGAGGCTTTAGAGAGGGATCTAGATAGCTGGGCAGTCACTGACCATACGAAATTTAACAAGAGCTTGTGCAGGTTTCTGATGATCTGAGGGCCGAAGCACATCTACCAGGACAGGCTGAGAGAGTTGAGGTTGTTCAGCCTGGAGAAGAGAAGGCTGCAGGGAGACCTTATCGTGGCTTTTCACTGCTTAAAGGGGGACTGTAGGAAGGATGAGGGCAATCTCTTTATCAAGGCCTGTTGTGACAGGACAAGGAGTAATAGTTTTAATCTAAAAGAGGGTAGATTTAGACTGGATATAAGGAAAAATTCTTTACAATGAGGGTGACAAAACACTGGAACAGGTTGCCCAGAAAGGCTGTGGAGGCCCTATCCCTAGAAACACTCAAGGTCAGGTTGGACGGGGCTCTGAGCAACCTGGTCTAGTTGAAGATGTCCCTGCTCACTGCAAGGGGTTGGACTAGATGACCTCTAAAAGTCCCTTCCAACTCAAACCTGTCATGGTTTTAGCAGGGATAGAGTTATTTTTCTTCTCTGCAGCTGGCATGGTGCTGTGCTTTGAACGTAGTATGAAAACAATGTTGAGATAACACACAGATGTTTTGGTTGCTGCTGGGCAGTGCTTGTACTAGCCAAGGACTTTTCTAGCTTCCCACGCTATGCCAGGTGCACAAGAAGCCGGGAGGGGAGGGGGCACAGCTAAGAGAGTGGATTCAAACTGACCAAAGGGATATTCCATATCATGTATTGTCATGCCCAGTATGTTAACTGGGAGGAGCTGGCTGGGTGGGGAGGAAGCAATGGCAGCAGGGATGGGCAGCGTCTGTCGGCGGGTGGTGAACTATTGTATCGTTTCTGATTTTATTTCCTTGTTTTTTTTTTTCCTTTTCCATTTTATTACATTATCATTATTGTTATGATTATAATAATAATTATTATTATAATAATTATTTTTATTGTAATTATTAAACTATGCTTATCTCAACCCACAAGTTCTTTTGCTCTTCTGATTCTCTCCCCCATCCCACAGGGGTGGTGGGAGTGAGCGAGCGGCTGCATGGTGTTTAGTTGATGACTGAGGCTGAACCACGACAAAACTGTTCTATGATTCTATGATTTTCCACCTGGGATGTGGTAATCCTGGTTATACGTACAAGCTGGGGGATGAGAGGCTGGAGAGCAGCCCTGCAGAAAGAGGTCTGTGGATTTGGGTTGACGGCAAGCTGAATATGAATCAACAGTGTGCCCTGGCAGCCAAAAGAACCACCCGTGTCCTGGGGTGCATCAAGCACAGTATAGCTATCTGGTCAAGGGAGGTGATTGTCCTGCCCTACGCTGCAGAAGTATAGCCCCCCTCAAGTATTGTGTGCAGTTTTAGGCCCCTCAATATAAGAAGAGCATCAAACTATTAGAGTTTGTCTAGAGGAGAGTGACCAAGATGGTGAAAGGCCTCGAGAGCAAGATTTATGAGGAGCAGCTGAGGTCACTTGGTTTGTCCAGCTTGGAGAAGACAAGGCTGAGGAGTGACTTCATCACAGTCTACAACTTCCTTAAGGGGGCAGTGGGGGGAGGGGGGTACTGATCTCTTCTCTCTGGTGACCAGCAATAGGACACGAGGAAATGGAATGAAGCTGCATCAGGGGAAGTTCAGATCTGACATTAGGGAAAGGTTCTTTATTGAGAGGGTGGTTGGTCACTGGAACAGGCTCCCCAGGGCAGTGGTCATGGCACCAAGCCTGTCAGAGTTCAAGGAGCATTTGGATGATGCTCTTAGTCATATGGTTTAGTCTGAGGCAACCCTGCAAAGCGCAGGGAGTTGGACTCAATGATTTTTATGGGTCCCTCCAACTTGAGATATTCTATGATTCTATGTTTAGGTTCTATGATTAGGGAGACAGATTTCTTAAGGCTAGGACTGTTTTCCTGCAGTTGTGATTTGTAGCCAACAGCAAAATTCTGATAAAACCTCATAGAGTGTGACTGAAGTTACAACTATATGGTTTTATAAATTCAAGCGGACTTTCTGGAGAAAAAAGAGAGAAAAAAAGGGTGAGCACACAACTTTTTCAATCTAAAAATGGCTGTTTACCACAACGCAGATTCATTGCAACCCTCAAAAGATTTTTTTTATTCCAGTGCAGAGGGGAAGAAAAAAATTGGTAACTTTGGAAGTTGTCATCAAATAGAATTGTTGCCCTCTAGCCAGCTCTAATAGTAGCTAAGAATAGTACCAATTGTATTGCTTTTCCTCCAAAAACAGAGAATATGAAATAGCATGACTCAGCCTTAAAAGGGGCTAACTGATACCACTGATGCAGTTTAGAATACAGTTTATACATAAAAACCTTCAACAGTTATGTGATCAAATGTATTAGCTCAGTTAAGTGTATCCATAAGGCGGATATGTTGACAGAGGACAATACATGGACTCCTTGAGCCAGCAATGGTGCTATGTACACTGAAGCCAAGACACAAGGCAATGCAAGTCTTTAAATCCATCAGGGATATCATGTCCCCAGCGGCTTGTGGGAATGTTTCAAAGCTCACAGTAGATGCATAACAACTAAAAGCGTGTTCTCCCAGGAATTTAAACCTACTGTGAGAGATGTTTGGAGGACTGGAAAGAACAAAAATGTGTTTTACCAAGACAGGCAATGCTACCATACATACAGTACACAAATTACTTGACAGTATTATCATAATTCACAGTAAGAAAACCTTCAAGGCTTTAAAGAGAAGCAGATAGAAATTAAGGTACTGATTATATGTTATCTCGGTCTGGTCTACTGATCACGTTGTTTTACTGCTGGGGTAGAATTTGTCTTGACTTTTACTCTTGGACGTGCTCAGAAGATGGGGGGAAGGCAGCTGGACCCTCGAAAGGTTTTTCTTCCAGAGCATCCATGTATTACCAGTCAGAATTTAAGCCTAGGTGTGAACTATATAAAAAGCAAAGTAGCAAAAGACCAGAAATACAATGTAAAATGTCCATTCATGGTGAGGAGTGATTTGCATCACGTCTGGATCAGTGCAGAGAATGAATGTTGAATTTCTCTGCTCTGCAGAGAAGAAGCAGGCCATAGTACACTTCTTCATGGAGTAAGCTGCTCATGTTGCATTCACAACTTATTCTCTGGCTTCTTTGGCTAGAAAAGAGAGTGGATATAGCCACGGCTAAACCTACAGTTTCCTCCCCCTCTACTTTGTTGTTCCCCATTAAACCTGGCATCCAAGCTGGAAGGAAGTCGAGTATGGCAAGAAGCTGTTAAATAAGGGCTATCACAAAGTAGCTCAAATTTAGTCATCTCCCTATAAAAGCAAATTCCTTTCAAAATAATCATGCAGACACTTAACTCCATTTTAAAGATAGGGTCACTGAGAATGGGTCAATTCATGCAACAGCAGAAGCTGATCTAAGCTAGTTGTCTAAGTTAGAGCTAACATTTTCCAAGCTCGCTGGGCATGAATGTTTGATGTATTTCTGTAGTATCATGTATCTGGTTTCCACTGTAATCCAATATGAGTTCAGGAACACCTACTGCTGTTAGTGGTGTATCTTGTATCACAGCAAATGCCACAAAAAGATGACTCAACTCATGAAGCTGTCCTAGCTGCTACCAAATACATGAGGTTCAAATTGCAAAATGCTGACCACTTTCTCTGCCCCTGCCAAGTAGCCTTGTCAGGTATAATGACATTTCTGTTCAGATGCTATAAGATCATGTAACCTAGACTGGCTGGATTGGGAATATCCCTATGAGTGCTGTGAGGGCCTGTCATTGGCCTTTTTGTCCTGAGGTGACTTGAAGCCATTTGCTAGGCTGCTTCCCAAATCTTTTGGGGCCACCCTTCAGCCAACCAGGCCCTAGAGTAGTCCCAGAGCAAGGGAAGCTTCAGGCTGTTTCAGACCCCTCCAGTGCCCTGGCTCTCTTCTTCAGGTTCTTCTCCCACGTAATCCTCTCTGGGCTGTCTGTAAGGAGGGAGAAGGTCCTTAATACAATCTATCCCTACTAAGCTCAGCCAGCTTTCTCACACCTTGCTCCTATTACAAGACAATTGGCCCTAAAGGAGGGAGACTGAGGCCATAACTGTTAACAATGCAACAGGAGCCTCAAGTGCATCCTGGGTTTTAGAAGCCACCAGCTTACTGCCAGACAGGGTACTGGTGTTGTACACAGGATATATGTTTTTCCTATGTATAAGAATATTTATATTGTAAACAGACCTTTGTTATACATTTCATAAACCAGATATTTGGATTCTGCTGTGCTGTGCTTAAGGCTCCTTCATGTTATGTATGCTGTGCAAAGAGCAAGAAACACAAATGTGCCTTTGGTTCTTATTTTGAAATTTTTCTGTTTCTCTTTCACATTGGTTTGGGCCAATGAAAAAAATCAAGTTAATTTTTAATTAAGATATTTCTTCCTTTTACTTCTTTATCTCTTCCAAAGACTTGAGTGTTTAGCTATGAAGTAATGGAAGAAGTAAAGGTCCGCTATGTTGGGATAATGTATTAAATAAGCCTCTGCAAACTCAGCAAGACCCAAGGTCACAAGATGTTGCCTCTAAACAGAGACTGGTCATCAATAGAGAATTTGGTAGTAGCTGGTAAAAGAAATCTGAGACGGTATATGGTGATTTTAAATGACAAAGAGTTATCTTTGAAAATTTCTAACTGTTGAAAGTTTCAGAAATTAGAAAACAATGAATATTGAAGTGCCATAAAGCAATGGGCAAAGTATCCTTCACTGATTCCAGAGAAAAGCAATGGGAAATATCTTTGTGGTTACAGGAAAAGATGGCTTTTCTGATACAGCTACATGTGAACCACTCAGGTATGTATTGATTAGATGTCTTTTTCACTCTTTCAGTGAGAATTCAATTACAGCCTGAAAACAAGTATTAGAAACTACAGACCCAAAGAAATTTTTGGACGGGGAGGAGAAGGAAAAACTATCTACTTGCTTAGACCAGAAGATTCTTCTTATTCATATTGGAAGTGCTCACAATTCTGCAACCTGTACATTATTTTGGGTTTGCTTTTTTTTTTTTTTTTTTTATGCTGTTTTCTTGAGAGTTTTTATTTTATATGTGGAAGTAGTTCAGTAGTTTTGTTTTGGAAAAGGCATTCCGTCATAATTTCTTTATTCTAGTTCTCAAGGTGAGACCTGGTAAACTAACCAGCACCTATGCAGCCTTTCAGTGTTGGTGTTTGGCTTCTTTGGCAAAGGATTGGATACTCTGGCCAGGTCATATCGTGATTCCTGTTCTCTATTCTATATGTGACAGCTCTGCTTTCTTTTCTGAGCAAGTGTATAATAACACGCCCTTTTCAATCTTGTCATGTTGGATAACAACAGGATGACAATACTCCTTCATGCAAATCTTAAAGCCTCCCAATCTACTTAATTTTCTCTCACTCTTTTCCTCACTTCTCTGTCTCTTTCTTTGCTCAGAAAGGGAGTGGATGAGTTTTGAGGGGTCATAAAGGCAGATCCAGTAAATTCAATGAAGAGACATCCACATTTCCTTAGCTTTTATCACCAGAAAAAGCATGACATCTGAAAAATCTTGCCATAGACTACTAGAGTGTTGGTAATCTAGTAGCCTGAAAAATTGCCATCTTGGGCAGAAAAGCAAGTTACTCACTGTCCGAAATGAAAAAAAATTGTGTTTTACTTGGCCATTAAAAACAACATCAGATCACTTTTTAGTGAGTGAGCAGAATTTTAAACACTTACACCAAAACCTGAGAGATCAGGAGGCATTTGGGTAAAACACAAAGGACTCATCTCTCAAAGGTACACCACAAGAATTTGAGGTCAACCTTCTGCCCATTGGCTCTGGCATCAGGAAACACTTTCTAACTTCACTGAAGGCAAAGCTCACTTTTGATTTACAAGGAATAAAAATCTACTCCATTTCCCTGCAGTGATGAAGAACTATTTGTGAAATACTTGGTTATCTATTCACTTAGCTGGTCACTAGACACAGTTGCTTCAGTGCTGCTCAATAGTCTCTGGGAAAGAGTCTGCGTCAAAGAAAAGATATGGCACCAGGGGTAGGCGGAGTGTCACATCCTGTTGCCATGTTCTTCCTTAAAGGATTGGGGCTGTGAAAGCACAATAGTTACTGTTTTGATGTTACCAATGTTTCTGTGCCTTTCCTGTGTTTCTCTTAATTAGAAATACAAAGTAAAATGACAAATTCTTTGCTGTACTTTCAGAAGAGGTTCTATCTATGCTGTCTTTTTCTTTTGTTGTAGTCTCAGTTGTCTTTTCCCCTTGAAGATATTTATTTTAATATTCTGCTTTGTGGCTTTTATCATTCATTCTTTTTGACATA
Organism: Phalacrocorax carbo; assembly: GCF_963921805.1. Lineage (NCBI taxonomy): Eukaryota > Metazoa > Chordata > Aves > Suliformes > Phalacrocoracidae > Phalacrocorax > Phalacrocorax carbo. Next base: position 41,837,426 of record NC_087548.1, read on the forward strand.
AAACTATGCTCAGCTGACACGAATGAGCTTATAAACTTTGTACATGCTGTCACATTTTCCTGCTCTCATCAGAGAAAAGTGAGTAATCTCCAGTGAATAATTCGTTAAATTTAGCCTCTTTTTCCTCTCAAACTACATGATTTCCTCAAATGCATCTATTATTAGGCAGTGTGGCACAAACACTCAGGGCTTTATTCCATTCATTGAATATGAATATTCAAAATTTGAGCTGTTTAGCTTGGTAGAAAAAGGTCAGGAAAAAGACAACATAGTATTTTTCATTATTATTTTTCAAAAGCATCTTAGTAAGTTAAAAGCTCAAGTTGTCACTGTGGTTCTAATGAGGAAGACTGAAATTAAATTTCTTTTCTACCAATCACTATTTATCTGCTATCAACTTTCCTAAAGAAGTTGCTTTTATGACTTTTTTCAGTGAATGTCCTGAACTTAGCATTGGTCATTGTGGCTTGTATATTTGAGCAAAGCCCATTCAAATATTTTCGAGTTTCATATCTGGACTTTTTTTAGTTTGTGTGGAAGACTGATTTCTGTGACATGATGTATGACGATTCAGGATATTCTTAATGCAAAACTCTAATCAAACCACCATGATGATGATTATTTTATTGCAGTGTTGTAAAACTTTATAAGAAGCAAACACAAGCTGAATAAGCAGCTTGGTCCAGTGGGAAGATTCACATTTTAAAAAAAAAAATTATTCAAACAAGAAGACTGCTGACATTTCAGGTTATGTTTGTTTCTTTATCTGTCTCAAGCAATGACTACATGGAAAACCAAGACTTGAAGAAACCTTTTCCCCAACTGCTCAGCTTGTTGGATTTGAAGGAACAGAGATCTAGGGTTTACTGTGCCTGTTTGAATGGTTGTCTCAGTTGCTGTATTTAGTGAGAAAAATGAATGCTGTGTTGGCAGAACTACTTGATTTATTCTGTATCAAAAAAGTGGAAACCATGTTCCTGCACTTTTCATGCCTTTGACTGTTGTAAGACGTTCTGAAAGTAACAATGCTGATAATTTTTCCCAGCTTTCTCCCCAGCCACTTGGGTGCAGTAACATTCCCAAGTTCATTGATATACTTTATTGTGAAGATCAAATACCTTTAGTTTTGCTTTTAAACTTGTTGAAGATGGGAGGAAAAGAAAGAAAAAAGTTCTAAACCATCTGCAGAAGAACTGAAGATGAAAACTGAGTTGAAATTTTCAGGTTCAGTGAAATGTTTTAAAGTAAATGCATCCGCTAAATTCTGTACTTGGGACATTGCCCTGCTGAGCAAAGCCTGTGGCTGCAACTTGGTACAAAACCAAATGTTACTAACTTTAGTTAGTTCTCTATTTATTGGGAAATGTCAACTCCCTGGAAATGTATCAAGCGAAAAAAAAATATTATCAAAGAATTCACTTGAAAAGTCCTCTAAAGCTGAAGTCCTAATTCTGTGTGGTAGGCTGCTTTTGGTAGCCAAGGTTATTCAAAGCTATTTTTGATATCTCAGGACTACATTGTATGATCTTTTTGAACTTCTCTTTTTCATACACAAGCAATCAGAACTGAAAAACAGCCCTCACTAGGATTTTGTATGATGTTACTACTTTCTATCTCTACTGGAAATATGTAGACTAATGCAGGTAGGACCACATTTGCCTTTTTTCTTGGTCAGATGATATTGACAGTATAGCATGAGTTTGTGCTAAATGAGTAAATCCAAATATTACCACTCTTTTCTTATTGCAATATTCCAAGCAGAAATTATTGCTGCTGATCACTTGCAGTTCTGTTGTTAAACTTTCTCCAGATCTTGCACTCAATTCTATGTAGGGATACACTGGAGAGAGCATCTAGAATGTATGCCCTAGGCTGGAGTGCCCAGTCTGTGCCAAGTACAGAGGCCTTGAGAAGAAGGGGAAAATGGTCTATTTGTGAAAGCCTGTTGACTGGAGATATTCAGGGATTGAAACTGTACCAGTTCTGCTGCTTGGAGAGAAGGGCAGTGGGCCTAGTTCCAGTCCTTCCATTCAGACCATATATCATGGTGAGAAATATCCTGGATTTCTCTGAGATGTGGGTGGACACCTGGTCTCCATGATGGCCAGCTCTACAAAGGAGACACTAGTCATCCTGCCTGTGCTGAGGAATTTGATGGGAGCCCCAGTGGATACTAGCTCCCAGGGCAGGGTGTCCCAGCTGCCCAACCTGGGATGGGGAATGTGCTGCTTTGCATTCAGCAGCTTTCTTCATGCTGTTGGCACTGGGATGGGAGGCAAATGGCAAATTACAACTTTTACTGTCAGCAAAGAGAGGGAGGGGCAAGGGACCATGCCAATGCTGGGACAGCCATGTAGCTGCTTCGCATCCAGGACTTAACTCCACAGAGGAGGGCAAGCTGTGGGGCTTTTTTCATCTTCTGTGTGGATCTGCAAGGGGCATTTCTTGCGCCAGTCTCAGTACCATTCTCCTCTGGCAGCACAGATTGCTGTCACCTATTCCCTTTCCATATGAAGAGCTGTAAGGGACTAGAAACTTGTCTCAACATTGTCGGCAGAATGGCTTGACTACCAAGACTTCACCACAACAGCAAATGAAGAGGTTCTACCCAACAGGAACATACCTATATCTCTATCTTGTTGTCTTGGAGCACATAGGCCCAGTCCTCTGCACATGTGCCTAGCCCCAGGGTCATTTTGCAACATATGGGGGGAGCGGGGCTTGGACCCTCTGGAACCCTCTGGAACCGTCGAGCACCCTCTAGTGACAATACTGCGCATGCACCCCACTGCCTAGTGGGAGGTGTAGCTATGCAAAACAGCTCATTGACTATGCAATGGAACAATGCTATAAAAGGTGGAACCAGCGGAGACCAGTTGGAACATCCCCTCACCGGACTGAAGATACATTGGGCTGATGGGATGCTGCGGATCCGTGGTGGTAGCTATTGTCACTCACTCACTCACTCACTCACTCACTCACTCACTCACTCACTCACTCACTCACTCACTCACTCTCTCTCTCTCTCTCTCTCTCCCTCCCTCCCCCTCTCTCCCTCTCCTCCCTCTCCCTCCCTCCCTCCCCCCCCCCCCCCCCCCCCCCCCCCCTTTCTTTGCTCTTTCTCTCCTTTTCTCTTATGTACTTCTTGTTGGCCAAATAAAATTACTTGGCACTTGACTCTGTTTTGAGTCTTAATTCTGTTCCTGAGAATACAACAAACCTGGTCACGATAAAACATCCAATTGAACATCACTCAGAAGTTAAGCCCAGCTGCCCCTAGCCACCCAGAATTATCTGAGGTTGGTTAGAAAGCAAGGGGGTATAACTTCTGCCAAATGGTGCAACCCAACAGTGGATCGTGATAAGAGCTGATAATAATTTCAACTTTAGTCTGCTTAGAAAATGAGTCAAAAAGAGTTCCTGCCACTATGTTTGTTCCAGGTCCTCCAGGTGTTTTAAATGTTTTTTCTTCTTATTCTAAACTGTGCTGTTCTGTTTCCTGCAACTGCTTGAGTGACTTATACAAAAAACACGTGAAGCTAGTTAAAATAAGGAAAACCATAAAACTAGCTGCAAAAGGAAGTACTTTCAAGTGCACAAAGTAAAGAAAATGGAAGCATAATTTTCTCCAGTCTCTTTTGATTCCAGGTGCCTCTGGTGTTATTTGTAACAGTAGGAGTTGAAAAGCTTGTAGACAAAGTGTGATCTTTAATCTGATGGTGTTTTGAAGGGTCTTGAACCCTTTAAAGGGTCTTGAATCTGACCAGGTACAAGATGCAGGCAAAGAATAGAGAAAGACAGCAGAAAAACTTGAAGAAAATTTAGAAAATAAGACAAACGTCTGGACGCCAGAGAAATAACTAATGCAACACCCCAATTACTTTTGAAAAGGATCTAAAAGGATTTCAGAAATTTAGTCTAGCCAGTTTGACATCTATTGTTTAAGTCTCAGAAGTGTTTTTAGAGGATCAGATGTGGATATACTCAAAAAGCGCAGCCTGAGAATAGACAGCTAGTGTGGCATAAGAATGGGGTTATAAGGTTTAAGTAATTCATGTAAGTGAATATACGTATATATGTTTTAAAGATTTTACCATGGAAAACAGTGGGAGTGCAATAAACAATATGAAAAAAAATCCAACTATCTAACAAAATCTCCCTTTGATTTAAGAACTAAGGCATGAAGTCCTCAGAATAGAAGAAAATATGGCAAGTACAGTTAATGGCTGACTAAATTAAGCAGAGGAATATATGTCCTATCTTTGGCCCTTGTTGGAGTAGACTCATTTCACAGATATGAGTCATCAGCACCAGAAAGCTCTGGCAAGCACTCCATACAGCTTCAGAAGCTCCTGGTGATCTTGTGTGATAGATTTGCCCGTGTGTCAGAGGTGTTAAACACAGAGTATCACAGAAAGGGTGCCTTTTGTTTCAAAGGACTGAGAAAAATACCCTACTAGAGAAAAAAACCAAAACATTAAAACATTTTTCTGACAACAAAACTATTCAGTTTAATGTGTGGGTTATGTGTACAGTTGGTGGGGCATGGAGAGGAGAACTGATGGGACTTGAAGCAGTATAGAAGCAAGTGCATAGGGAAAAGATCGATCTGAATATGTGAATGATGTAATTGTTTGGTATTTGCATAAAAAGAACATGTTGCCTCACAGATTTTTTGGAAGCCATATATCGAGGTCTTAATAGGCATCGCTGAGGGCAGGGAAGAAGGACATAATCAGAGGAATCATTTCAGCAAAGTGTAAGATCCCCTGTAGGGATTACAATGAAGCACATATATCTGATATAAAAATCACTTGTGTATGCCAATAGCAAAGAAGAGAAGGTTTGTCTGCTTTCAGATGCTGCTGAGTTAGAAGCCATAGGACCCTGTAGAAAGATGAGAGAATAATTCTGTGACATACATACAAGTCACAAAACTGGGATGAAGACCTGCATTTTAAACATCCCAAAGCTTCACTATGTAGATAAAAAGCACTTATAAAAATTCAGATTTCAGTTCAGATTTTGAAACTCAACAAAGTGTCAAGGTTTCTCTAAGAGCTGGGAAGCACCCAGAACCCTAGTCATGAAAAATGCCCTACACCAGTAAATATAAGTTGTTGATGTTATACTTCTGCAGTGTTTGTCATTAGAATGATTGGATCATGCTGTTTTGTTGTGCTGTATATTGAATGTTAAAAGTAATCTGAGTTATATTTGTAGCCACTGCTTTAAAGTATTTAACAATCTGGCCTGGACATATTCCTAAAAAAAGGGGGCAGAGGGTAAATGCAGGCAAAACAAGATGCTGTCTGTGATACAACAGTGCTGCACCTGAATTTGAAGCAAGCACTTGATGCAGTGTAAAAGCTTTGTGTAGCCACCTGTCTCTCTCTCTTTTTACCCTGAAAAAAGAAGAAGCCATTGAAAAGAATATTTTTTACTCTGTTGGTCTCAACTGACAGAGTTGCTGTCCGGCTCCCCCTGTCAAAGAAGATGGGATTAGGTCATGCCTTTTTTGTACATTTGCAGACAGCTCCAGTGCAAAATCCCTGGAATCTTGTGTAACTGTTTTTAGCTGTTCTGTGTTGGTGTTCACCATTTATACAAGGTGTGGAGAGCTACACATTTAAAAGACATCTGGCAAGACCATAAGTCTGACTGCTGTGTCTTCTAGAGGTTCACAATATCCAGTGCTACACAGACACTGAAGGAAGCAGACTCTGAGATGTACCTGAGTGATTACTGAACAATATCCATTATACCTGCAATTTTTGCCAGATCTCTACTAGTTGAAAGCAAGCGCCTTAGACAGCAGGGTCTCTTGACCTCACCACTTGGACATGTCACTACTGTAAAATTTGCATCTAACCAGGGTGGCAAAATAGGAGAGGGTGCCTATAGCCAAGTACCATATTTTAAACAGTTACAACTTAAAATTTAGTATTAATCAGTCCTATTTCTGCCATGTTTTGTTATGGCTCTCCCAGATGAATTAGGTATGGGAAGCCTTGATTAGCTGGGTTGTCTGCTTGTGATGAACAGGAATGTGTAGCTTTCTGAGCTGAGAGTAGTACATGCTGTGCTGCTCACTGAGTCCCTCCTACCCCTCTCTGTTTGACTCGAGCCCAACTCCAAAATTCTCTTGCATCCAGCTTCTCTTTTGGTCCTGGGTTGTGGTACTGCTGCCACGTCCTGAAATAGCAAGTTACTTCCTGGGGGAGATTCTGCTCCCTCTCTTCACTGGCCAGGAGTGGCTGTGCCATAGCCATACATGACACAGGAGGAGGAGGGCAGTTGATGAGAATGATCATTCACTGCATGGCAGATTCCTCACTGTCTACTGCCTTCTGGCATAATATCATGTCCAAGAAAGAAGTGCAGTCAAGGCCCTATAGATTTCACAAATGCTAGAGCAACAGACTGAATTAAGAATTAAGTCCACCTATCTAACTTAATTTTCTTGTCCAGTTGTCATAACTAGTTCCTTTGTTAGCATCTCTCTCTGCAGTATATATTGTGACAGCCTGACTGTTCCCTTACGCACTATACAGATTCTGAAAACTTCTTAACTTCTTTGGTGTTGGGTTTCTTTTTTACCTCTGGAAGCAATAAAAATAAAAGCAGGAATAGAAAGCAATCCATGAATTTTCTTTTATGTGCATATACTCACTTTGGGGTAAGAGAGAAGTTTTTCAAGACTCACATTCTGCACCTGTCATTTCCAAGACTGCTTCTCCACCACCTGGTCCCTTGCACAGCAATTTATCAGTACACAAATTGGATTAATACTAACATCAGTTACACCACCCAGCTGATCTGCCTCACTTCATCAGGAGACACTTGTGTCTTTTGGAGAGTCAAGGCTGCTATAAAGTGTCCCAGTTTCACCCTTATACTTGAAAGCCATATACCTGAGGGGCACCCTAAGGTCATTTTGTACACTGTCCCTTCTGCCTGCTTCCCTCTTCCCAGGGCTGACCTGTTGTCTCTGCTAGGGTGGTTGGAAAGGCTCACAGGACACAGCTTGTTATTCAGACCTGATAAACAGGGACTGTAGTGTGCATTGCATCAAACCTGCATACCTGGTATTGCTGTTGCTCTTGCCCAAGAACTGCCTGACAGATGCGGAGTCAAGCACGTGGCACTGCATTTCTAAATTAGTTACAAACGTCCCTGTTGAATTTCAGTCTGACCTGAAAGCTTGAGAGCGACCATATGGCTGCCCTCCACAGCTGAGGTTACTGCCTTTGGATTCAGTTGACTCTTCAGATTTGAGTAGTCTAATTAAATCTGCCCACTTCTCCACATAGATAATTATCAGTCTTTCTATTACTCATGTTACTGCACAACAACCCCTCTCAATGACTTTATTCATTTCAGACAGGGACAGCAGGTGCCAGATGGCGAACCGATGCTGTGTGATACTCAGTATTTCTATCACTTGGTGCTTAGAGTTTCACCTTGCTCCTGTGTGTTATCCTGATGGGGATGATTGCTTCAGTTTGCTCTAATAAGCTCTGGAGCATAGGAAGTGATAGTGTGTCATTGCTTTGGAGGAGCAGTTTAAAGGCAATGAGCATTGTTACTGTCTATATAAAAAGGGACTAGCTGAAGCCTCTTAGACTTGTAAGGAAAAGAACAGATTTTATGTCTGCTCTTTTATGTATCAACTTTCAATTTCAACAAGTATATTAAGAGCTCTTTATGTTAGGTTGCAATTTACTGAAGGAACTCTGATTTGAGGTTTAATTATATAGGCCACATTTTCTCCTTATAAGGAAGTTCAACACAAACAGGCAGCATTTGCCACTTGCCAATAGCCTAGCAGCTGTATAGAAAGCTGCAGTGGCCACTAGAAGGTGCATTTTGCATTTATCTTCAGCACACTTTGCAGCCAAAGAGAATGGGTGGGGGTAAGTCTGTTTTCCTTTTGAAATTGTAAATTACATGAAAAAAAGAAAAAGAAAGAAATTGAAACATGAATAGACAAAGACTTTGTTTATTTATTGCCAGGAAAGACCCATTAGGATTCAGTGCTGTGTTTCCATGGCATCCCAGAGACATAAACAGAAAATACAGGCTAATGTATTCAGTTAGACAGAGATTTTAAAGTCTAATGCACGATCTAAATATATATCACATATGCCTACTATTTAATTTATCTATTCTATACACTGCAGTGAGATGGAGAACTCACTAACTATTCCAAGGCTCTAATCCATTTACAAATGTGTCTCCTGCAGATGTTCAGTACTTGTGGGGGATACATGTAGGCAGCGTTATTTGGTTGCTTTTCAGATTCCTCTCATTTCTCTCTGTACCATTCTCCACTTTGCTACTATCCTTGTATCTGTAAGTACCTCTGTAACATTTCTGGTTAGGAAGCCCAAATCAAATTCAAAGATCCAGTCCTTCAGGATTTGATCATGCTTAATCCCTTCTTTCTAGTGGGCTAAACATCCCTGCCTGTTTGTTGAGTGTTTCAATTTATGAGTCTAAACGTTAAGGCTTGTGCTGTTTCTCCCCCCTTGATTTAAAAACAACCTTTCCAAAATTGAACAAAAAGTCTAAGCAAGATTGTCCTTTCTTCCCTGGAACCCACAGTTTAGCTTCAATGCACAACAATTATAGGAGTGCATCTCACAATCAAAATGTTATAAATAATGTGGAGCTGACAGCACCTCCCCTGCCACCAGATTTTCACCCGCTTATGTGAGGTATGAGTGGAGCTTCTTGGTAATGCTGCAGGAAGGCTGGGAGAGTATGCCAGAGTGAAACATTACCTTGGAGGGGGCATTTTAGGCTGTCTTCCCTGTGTGAGGTCTTCTGGTCTGTGAGATCGCTTCACAAGGGATGTGTTGTAGGCCCATTGCTGCTTAAGCCATTTAAAACTCTAGCGGACAGAGTGCTGGAGAAGCCACAGAAGGTGCAGTCTGAACTTGTAAAATAGATAAGTAAATAAAACAGGACCGTGTTGCACAGGAATGTTTTTGAATGGGACTTTTTATTTGAATAAATTACTTGATTCATACTAATTATCTGCAAACATTTAGAGATTCTCTGGGTTTTGTTAAACATTTTTTCAATGAAAAGTGGTTTATTAATCCCACAAGTTTAGCAACAAAACATCTCTTCATGCTGTTGTTCTACTCCTTGTAAAATCTTGTGACTTCTACTCAGAAAGTAGTGGCTTAGATAACCTGCAGACTACATGAAAGGTCAAGGCACAGACTGTGAGTAAGCCTCCATTTAAATATCATTTGTCTAAAACAACATCTCTTCTTGCATCCTGGGGCTGCAGTGATCTGCTATAGGTCTCTTATGGCATTTTGAGCTATCATACCTGAGACTGTGGGGAATTCAGACACACCATGAATTCTTATTCAAATCAGGGCTATTCTCCATCTCTGAGCTTAAAGGCTCTGGGGATCCCAACCCTGAGATCAACGATGTCTCTGAGAGTGTGGGGTGATCTGCAGTTGTCAGGTAAACTGATGGGAGAACAGGAAGTTTCTGGTGGAAATCTGCCTAGCTTTTGGTAAGAGTCTGCTGTTACCAATGTTGAACATTAAATTTTTTGACCAAGAAGCAGCTTTGAATGAGAAGTCATCGTGATGGAAATATCTCAACTACTGTTAATTCTTATTTTTAATGGCACCATTCCTAAGTGCTAATTCACTATTCTGTGGTAAAGCTACAAAAACGGAACTGGAGCTATTTTGCGTACAGTTACTCCCCCTTTCTGTTGGAATGGGAAATGTCAGTTCCGTGGGAAAAAATAGCTTGTCAAGGAGCTAAAATAACCCAGGGTGCATTCTCAGGTCACCTCTTTCTCATGAGATCAATACATTTGAGATGGGCAGTGGAACAGGTAATGGAGAATGGTTATGCAAAGGAGGACAGAAAGAAAAAAATGAAACCAGAGGTGGATGGGCCCAGTGAATATCAGTGTAGTCCAGAGAATTTCTGCTTGAATCCTTGGCAGAAAAATATGGAGGTACATTTATAGATGTTTTTTAGCATTCTTTTCCTGTATCAGAGGGAAAAAGGATTAAACTCAAAGGAAGAGCAAGGGAAAGGCAAATAGAAAAGGGCATGTGGGGAGGCAAAAGGGAATGCAAATGAAGGAAGAACACTGTAAAAAGACTTTTGTGAAAGAGGTGAAAGGGAGCTGAAGAAAATAGAAAGCACCCATACTCATAAACAGATCTTGCAATTCTTCATTACCATTTTTTCTGTTTACATATAATAGCTTCAGAACAGAAACTGTTCTTACCAGAGGTGATCTGACTTGATAATATTTTACTTAAACAAAATTTATTATAAATAAATTATGAAATGTTATAAGTAATTAAATGTAATTAAGTATTACATTATAAATGTTATTTATTTTAACTGAAAACAAATTAAAATGAAATTATTTTAAATTAAAAAATAAACTCTTTAGAGTTCCTTCAGAGGACTGTTTTGTCCTTTTAAGAGGTAGATCTTCAGGAGAAAGCGCTGTGCAATGTAAAGCATAGCTTGCACCTGAGAAAAAAAAAAGATCCTTCTGCAGCAGGCTTTTATAGAAAAGGTATGCTTGAGAAATTTTAGAATCCAGTTGATAATCGAGACTGACCTTATGATTTTTACTATAAGGTACAAACTGTCTTCCTGAGCTACCAGAACTTAGCTTTGTTGGTCTTTTATATGATCTACTGCTGGATCAAGTGTGCTTTCATAAACATCCAAGACAATTGTGCTGAAATAAATTCTAACTGTGCAACTTGCATTGTAATTTTAAAGTTGCACAGTAAAAATATCACAGAACGTGATCTTGTACAACTACATCCAGTGATATTTGTAACTGCAAGTGAGAACTGAGTTTAGTATTCTCTTTCTGGACAGAGCTGTCAACAGCTCAGTAGAGAATGCAGGAGCTTAAAACTAAACCCATTTAGTTTTCTTGCAGAAGAAATAGAAGTGCTTCAAAAACAAGTGTCAGAGGAGCAGCAAAGTTGCATCAGTGTTACCCTCTGGGCTATCTGAAATCTGATAAGGCTATGTACTACACTGCTGAAAGCTGGAGTGCTCTCACAGGATCGACTGGGATGTTTCCTGTTCTCATCTTTACTGCCAGGGCTCTAGAATTAGGAGGTACTAACTTGAGCTACTTAATATTGCTAACATAGCTACTGTTCCTGCTACTAATATTACAGATAATGAAAACATTAACAGTTTCCCATGTATTTAATACTTTGGGAATGAAATAAGTCTTGGAAAAGTTTCTATACAACAGTGCAGGGAGGAATATCTGGGTCTGAAGAACAAATTTGGGCTGGGAATGAGACATACTAAGCTCGAGCAAAGTAGGAAGGTGGCTTGGACAGGAGATTGCTGGGTTTGACGTGGCTGCTGCTAGTGGTCACAAATCTTCTCGCCTGACTCTCACTTCACTTCTGACAGTGAGAAACGAATTCTCCAGGGATACCCCCAGTGTCCTGATCTCTGTGGGTGCTAATCACCTCTGCTCACACCTTGGCCTGTCCATTGCTGTCTAATTAGAGAGGTCGCGGCACATAGTACCTCACATAAGACAGATTCAATTTTGCTGACAGCTGTGGGATATAAGCTTTGCATTTGAAGGAGTTACTTGGTGTAACCTGTGGGAGGCCTTGAGCTGAGTCCGGCTGCAAGGCTCCAATTTTTTCTGACTCTAAAATATCAAAGAAATTGAGAAGGTCAAATTAATTCTGATATGCAAAAGTGAAAAAGATGGTGGCCCTATGGCTTTATTTCTCACTTCAAATGTGTTCACCCAGATCTCATTAAAAATTAGCTAGACATTTGCATTTAAGGCAATTATTTTAATTTATTCTAAGTTAAAGTAAGGATTTAGGCACTCTGGAATAAAATCAAGATATGAACGTATCACCAATTTGTGATAGAAAGCTAATACTTTTTACATTACTTTCATGACTTTCTTGATATAAGTGGACAACAGAGAAGCAGATCAAAAGATTTCGTATCTTTATACTGTCTTAATTGTGATGACTATGATATTTTCATTGCCTTTTGAAGAGAAATTTAAGGAGAGAAAATTGCTACCACTTGCCTATTAAAAAATTGTACATAGATTGGTTATCGTTTCAAATTATAATTACTAAGTGTTATGCACTGTTAAATATTTAAACACCTAACTACTAATATACAAGAATATAGAAATTTCAGTTTTTTAAGCTTCTTTTTCTCCCATGTAGCTGTACACTTCTACGGGAGAACTTATCTTGGGCCGCATATCTCCGGGACACAGGGCTCTACCCACCCTGGGGACAGTGATGCACAGACATCAATGTGATGGATACAAAATGTCCGTTTATTTAGCTGCGTCACACGCTTATATAGCTCTTGCGCTTCCTGTTCCTGCCACTCCTATGGGGAGGAGTCTATCTTTCCGTCACATCCCGTGATCTTCCGGTCGCCGATCCCTGTCTATTCCCCTACACTCCCAAGATCATTTTATGCCACTTCTTGCTAGAAAACATAAGTTTACACTTTACTCCCCAAATCAGATATTAAAACAGATAAATCAAGGAGAAAAATGCAATACAGTTATATTTAAGGAGGACATGAAATTATCCCAAAATCTTATCTTCTGTCCCAGCTTTTGCACTTCTTTCGTGTTCATACTCAAGACCAGAAGGAGACATGAATGGGTCCTGATTGTCTGACTTTACATAGTTGTGTGCTAGTTTTGGTCTGGGATAGCATTAAGTTTCTTCATAGTAGCTTGTATTTGCCTATGATTTGGATTTGTAATGAAAACACTGAAACTGGACTGGTTCACATCTATAGAAAATCCACTGCTCTTTGCATGAATCAGTGCGATATTAAGTTTGGCTTAATGAACATTTGATTCCTCATTTCAGAGTGGAAACTTCAGTTCAGAGGTTAGAAGAATGGAAAAGAAGGGAGATAACCAAGTCAAAATTTGAACAGGTGAAATAATCCATTATTTTTGTGCCTAATGGCATTTGCAAACTGTAGAATATTTCACTGATTCAATACTTGTTTGTTTACATCACCTTGTTTTTTTGAATTGCACATTTATGCATTACATTAACATTTCATGTGCTGCACACTGCATTTCATGGTGACTCTAAAAATTAAATCCTACTACACTAAGCTCTGAATCAGACAACAAAGAATAGTGTTAGAGAAGCATTCTTAAAACACTCCGTCGTTAGGCAGCAACATGAAGAGCTCTTTTATTTTTTTGTAAATGTGTTTATAAAATATTTCTCTCCTTCACTGTTTGCCACATTAATTTTGTATTTTAGATGAAAAATTTAAACCCAAACAAATATTTTAAAATAAATGACATTTGTGGAGTTCTTGAAAGGTGCCACTTGACAGCATGCTGTTCACTTGGTGGATACGTAATAACATTGGCAGCAGCCTGAGCTTATCCACTCCTTGGAATATGGAGCTGGGGGACATGAAGTTTGAGGACATGAGCAGGGGCAGCAGGATAGGGAGCCCTTCACTCAGTAAATGGCTGTGGCTAAGGATGGTCCCTTTTCAAGGGCTTAGGTCATATCTTTACATGTTGTATCCTCAGTGTGGCTGTGCTGACCAATGGAAAGGGACGGAGCACCCTCTGCTTGAAGATGACCTGTTCTCGCTTCCTTCATGGACCATTGAGGAAAACATGTGCCCCATGTACCTGTTTTAAACCATAAGCGCAATTTGTGTCTGTTTCTGTCTGAGAAGGAGAATGAGGCCAACGATTAAGCCAGCTGGAGGCTGATGGCCTTGCCTGTACAACATGATGCCAGCTGCTCACAAAGAGCAACCGGGACCTGGGAAGCAGCAAGCTGTGTGTCCAGCAAGCTTCTGCCTTTATCTGGGAGCTTTGCCTGCTGTTTGTGCAGTACTGTATGCCCCGCTGATGTGGAGAGATGAGGGCAGTGTGGGTGGGGGTTAGGATGGAGAAGACTGAGCAGATGCTGAAGATGGAGAAGGCAGGAGGGACAGGGAAAGCCCAGTGCTGCCCAGGGCTCCTTTGATGGTCAGCAGCAGCAGCAGGAAGGGCTGCAAAGCCACAACATGGCACGAGGTGCTCCGGGCCAAACCCGTTTTCAAGCCTCCACCCTCACTTTTTGCTCACTGACCAAGAAGTTTGGTACAATGCCACCCTGAAACTTTCCAAAGTAAGAAACAGTGTGTTTTATCTTGAACCTGAAACTGTGCATTAGCCATAACACATTTGAAATGTTATGGGCTATCTTGGATCCCTCCCATCAGGATGATGAAGGGCAGGAACATTTCTCTGGCCCTCGTGAATTGTGGCCACATTTCTGTCCCAGATGAGTTAAAGCCCAGGGTTTCTAGACTAAAAACTTGGTGATCTTTTCCAGGGGGAATGACAAATAGTTGCTTTTGGCTTTCAGAAGGACACAATTTTCCATGTTTTTTGTGTAGCTGCAGTTCAATGAAATTTTTGCATTTCTTTGTCTTCACTGTTTTCAACCTAGTTATATACAGACCCGATGTGTTGGAAAGCATCTCAGTTCCTGCCATTTTAACATAGAATTGTTATCTGCTTTTAGGAAGTCTCATACTATGCACAGTCGATAATCAAAGGAAGTTAACCTCTGTGAAATGTCGGAGGAGGTTTCCCATGCTCCGGTCACTGCATAGTCAGAACTTGAGTAAACTCCTCCATTGCATCTGTTGATAGTGTTTCTGCCCTAAAGTTATATGTTGGCCCCAGGTTTGTTCAGTACATTGATCATGAAAAGAAATGTTTCTTTAAAACTGAACCTGCTGTGCTTCATCACGTAATTTGTGTTTCATCGCATGATACAGGTACATATCAGACATCTAACAGCTGCAGCGCCTTGTAAGATATCACAATATCTGCACATCCAGTTCCTGGGGGTTTTAAAATTGTACTTACATTTTCTCTTTTGTGGGAGAAATGGTGTAACCTTGTGAACTCTGCAAGTCTAAATGGACAAGTGCTTTCACTTACTACAGGTTTGCCAACTTTACAGGGAGCCCAGGTGTCTGTGGTGCAAGCAAGAAAATGACCCTGATGCAATAGAAGAAAAAATTACCTTAGCCACAATAAACCATGTAGCAGTTATTAAGCTGTTTTCTAGACGACATTTCTGAGATGCTTCTAGCTTTGTCCTATGTCAGGCTATGTCTTTTCATATAATACTGCTAGTTCCTTATCTTCCCTTTTTTATCTTTGAAGAGAGATTGTTCACAAGGATTACTTTATTTTATTGTCCAGAAATATCATCTACGATTAATACTCTGCCTTGGATAGTACATCATATTTTCCCTTTGGGGCACCAAGTGCAGTGTCCTTTCATACACCTTTCCATCCTGACAAACAGGTTCAGCTATATTGTGTTTACACAAGGACATATTTTCTAATGTCTACTGTCTGCACGCATTATCAGATTGGGCTGCAGTATCTAGGGCTTGAGCTAAATCCAAGCTAAGAAATACATGTATATATGACTATTGAAAACTGGAATTTTAGAAACCATGTTGCATTTTTCTGGTTTGCAGCTCACTACAAAGTAAAACCAAAACATGAACCAAATAAAATTGGGGTCTGAGTTCACAAGCACAGTTTAGCAGACTTGCTAAAGAATGAATAAAGGAAGTGCTTTGCATTCAGTAAATTAAATGCAAAGATACCCCAGTATTTTAGCTCAGTGCTAAAAAGTTCAGTTCTTATACTGATGACATAAAGCAGGATTAACCACTATAGCAAACTGAGAAAATTCTTCACCAATGGAGACTCTGTTAATTGAAGGGCTGCTTTCTCTTTCATTCTTCTAACTATACTAAATATATCCTCTTCTCACTAAGTGACGCAATGTGTTTGAACATGACCAAAGATTGATGAAATTATTCAGAAATTTATTCTGCCAGGAATGAAACTGTTCCAGGGGGATGAAGGTATTTCCAGTGAGAAGGAAGGAAGGAAGGAAGGAAGGAAGGGATATGGGTTTCAGGACACTTTGAAATATCCTTGTGGTAAGTTAAGCATTGTGTTTGAATGCCAGTTTCAGTGACAAAATGCCTTGATTGACTGACAGTAAATCATATACGCCTGAAATGATGTATTTCTAGCAGGCATTACATGCATATAGAACAAACAATTCTGTGTGTTTGTGTGTGTGTGTATGAGTACCTTTTGTTAAAAAAGCTAAAGCTATGTGTCTCCCTGGCACATTTAATTACATGACTGTCAGGGCTCAGCTCTGCTATCTGGGGAATTGTTTCATTGTAACCTAGGCTGCGTGTGAAGCAGCATGTCTTGCATATCCACCAGCTCTGTGTAGGGAACTCACTGTGCACTCTCAAATGCTGTTCAGTAAGGTCCTCTTACACAATTACTGCTTGTTAATCTGAATGCTGGTACTTCAGCAGCTGCCATTCTTACCTATCTCCTTTGATTAATTACCTTGAAGAATGTCTCTGGCTCAGAAGACCTGTGATAGACAACTTTTAACAGTCAGTTGCTCATACATCAGAATGCCCTTGTCTGCTCAACATGTTTAGTCTAAATTTCAGAGAAAAGCTTTTTACCTCACGAGAAGGTAACATCTGGTCCCAAGAACATATACAGAAGTGTAAAGCAGTTTTCCATAGCTGTTTACATTACCTTTCTGTAGTTCTTTCTTGTTGTATGAATAATGATGACTAAGCGTGAGACCTTCTTTCCTCTTAACCGCCTCACTATCCTCCACAGACTTCTGCCACTTGTGATGTTACTATGTTTTTTTTTCTCCTTTACCTGAAAGCTTTTTAAACACTCTTTCAGTCATCTCCAGCTTTGTAGCACTTTTCCTGGATCCCACACTTGTCTGAGTTAAACTGATGGCCCTTAGGGTCATGTTTAGTTTAGTGTCAGTCTACCTCTCTGTTCTGCAAAGTACATCTAACAGGAAAGCTAAGTTGTTATTGAATGCAACCACACGATGACCACAGGTAGCTGGGAGGTCTGCCTGCTGCTGCTGCATATGTGACATGCTGTAAATGCAAATGGTATGTAAGAAGTTTACCCTTTTGAAAACTCTGGGTGTAATTACCTGTTCAACCAGACACCTGCATCTTTTTCTGTACTTGATGAGATGTCTATATAGAAACTGTCTTCTATTTTTAAGCAAGACAGAAGACAGGATGAAGAAATTTGGAAGCTGACCTGAAGCATTACATTGATTCAAGACCTGAAAATGTTACCTAGACACACTTTATGAGCAGATAATTAGCCAGTTGTTCAACCATGCACTTTGATGTGGAAATGTGTTTAGAGAACTTTGATGCTAATAGAAAAATGCTTAAAAGTGAACCATTTTCCTGTTTTTATTTTGTTTCTAATATTCCGAGGTATATTTGTTGTAGTTTACTGTAGCTTGTTTGCAAAATTTCCTTTGGAAAATAAAACCTTTTTATGCAACTTAAATTTCTTATATCTTTATTTCTAGAGTTGTATCTACTTAACTTTCAAATAACAATACCTCCTTTTAAATGCATGAAATAAATTAAACAAAAAATAAGCAAGCAAGCAAGCAAGCAACCAAAAAAAAAGTCCCTCCCAATTTACCCCTCAATTAAGAATTTGCCCAGTTGCAGGTTGGAATGAATTTTTACAGTTGAGAGATAAACTGCTGAAAATTAGTTTTCTAACGGAAATGATGACAGACCTTTAGCTGCAGTGGTGTTCATGAGAGCTAATAAAAAAGAAAAGTAACAATACAAATCTCTAACTGTTGTAACTCATATATGCTTCTCTGTCCTCTAGGAGTGATGTGCACAGGGTAACAGCTGCAATGATATAATTAAAGTATAAAGCTCAATGAACTTAGAAAACAAAAGGCTTATTCAATTTTTGACCAACATCAGTGGGAGAAGATCTCTTAATGCCTCAATTAACTTTTCCATTCAGTAGCAAAATAGTTAATTGCCTGGCACAAAATAAAAAGAATTGTTGCTGTTCATTGACCTGTGTATTCATGTGGCTTGCTGAGCAGACTGGATGCTTGAACCAAAACCCACGGGGCCACATGGAAAGACTTTCCTTCACATCATGGGGACCTCTGAGAATGGCATCACTCATCATACATGTAGTCTGCTGCCAGTTTGGTTTGACAGCATTAGCTGAGGAGGAACTGTTCTGAGTGGCTTACCTGAAGTCCAGCTGCCTGGGGACTTGGCTCCTTTGAAGAACAGCAGAGGAGCACAGATACATAAGAACATGAAAATATACAGGATCATGCATCTGAGAAGCACTGGTCTAGAAAGTGTCTATCTCCAGGAGATGCCTGGGAGGACTGTGGTCTTGGTGCCCCTTGCTAGGTACCAGTCTGTGCCAGCATGGTGAACAGGGTCCTGGGCCTACTGTCTGCCCTCTGCCCTCATCACAGCCCTTGGGAAAATTATTGCAATAGCAACCTCTGTGCTTACGGGAAACTGGGACTTGCACTTAAAATACCTTCACGTGTGTGCTCCCTGCTTGGCAACACTGTAGGGAGGTCTAATAATACAGAAGTTATGTGTTATTTGCCTTTGTAATTTTAAAAGCATATTTTTTGCAAGTGGGAAATGTTTTCCAACAGATCCTGCAAATCCCAAATTCTGTAAGTGTTTATCTTGGCAGACTCGTTTCCCTTTAGTTTACAAGATTATGAAGTCCTTGCTGTGATATGGAAAATAAATTTGCTTGTACTAACTTTAGTAAACTTCATTCCTACCACTTTTCTTTATGTCTCACATTGCCATAATGTATGCAAAACGCTTAGCCTCTCAAAACGTCTTTACAGGTCATTTTCCTCCCATAATAGCCAAATCAGCAGCAAAAGCACTCATGGTTTAAATATAGTGACAGAAGAACTCTGACTGTAGAGATATGTGCAATATAGTAGCTTCCATAGTTACAAAGGCTCAGGATTTTCACATGAGCAGAGTATTTCCCCCACCCCCAATTCCCCCAAGGTATTCTGTGTAAATGTGGGCAAGAGACAGTTTTTGGCTCTGTCCTACCAGGTGCACTTGACCTGATGACATTACCAATTTTCCACTATTGTCTTTTTTTCTATATTGGTCCATGAGGGCAAACCATGCTAACAGTCTCCTTGTGATCCATATGGTAAGTGTGTAGGAAGCCCTTTAAAGAAGAACAGCATTCAAATAAATGTTCGCATACATGTAGTAATAGACACCCAATGAGAAGCAGATATATGTGCATATCCTCTGCAGTGATGAGGAAATTATTTCAATACATTACCCAGTCACTTCATCTTTTTGTGTATTTAGGAATAGATTTTCATTTGTGCTAAGCCTCCTATATACTCTGACAGGGAGTAGAGGGACATTTAAATGAGTACATCCTTTATGAACAGAGGTGAAAAGGATCTTATCATAAATAAGGATTAGACTTTTAGGGTAGTGTTTAATTCAGTGTGAGAAGATGCTACATAAGTCATCTGAAGCCAGAGAGCTATACAAATATAGGCTCTGTTTGCTATGTAACTGACAGGGCCGATGGCAGGAATTGGGCCATTTGGAATGTTCGGTTACTGTGCAATCACTGATCACGAGGACAAAGATTGCGTTGTCTCCAGTAATGTCAAAATTAATATATTATTGTGGGGCAGGATTTTGGCTACTATAGATGGTCATCTCTCTCTACTGAAGTCATATAAATGTACTTAATAGCCCTTCTAAGAATGGTATTTACCCAGACTTTCTACTATTCATAGAAAAAAATCTGTTAGGTACAACATTTTTGAGGGAGATACCTCAGTGAGCTGCAACATGCAAAAGTGAGGGGTCCTTGGTGTGACTAATGTTTGTGTGCCAAGTATTTTTTTTTAATCTAATAAAATACATTGCAATACTCTTCCATTTGAAGAAGGCACACTTTAAGAATAAATGAGATTTTAAGACCTGAGGATGAGATTTACAGTAGCGGACAGGTATGAAGTTCAAGTAAGCTGCAAAAGGGTAAATAAGATCTTCCTGTACTTCTGCATGGTGCCATACAATGTCAGTAGGAGCTTTGGACCCCAAAGTAGTCTAGCAGTACTTGCAGTGGCTTAATTAGTTCTGCCTCTACTTATCCTTTTAATTTGCAATGCTGTCCTGCTTCTGGGATGCCAGTAAATGCCTCTGAATGGCCCTTCACTCTGCTGCGTGGAAAGATGAGCTTGTTCAGAGGCATTTCAATATCTTTATGCCACCTTTAAATGTACGATTTCTAATAGTCCCTAAGTAGGCTGAGTTTCTCAACTAGAAGTCAAGGGGAGTTATCTTCCTTATAACGTACAAATATGCTTCCAGACTGAGATATGAATGTATGCTACAGGTATTGTTTGAGGCATCTGGACCTCAGAAATTCAGAAATCCTTTGGAGGGCAGCAATTCAAGTTTATTGGCATTTCTAGCATCTTGATAATGTTGCAAATCTTGGCCCTATGTGTCCAAATATTTTTTTCTGTGAAAGAAACAAATATTTATGGTGCTTTGGACAGTTCTACTGTTTGTCTTTGGAGAAAAAAACCCTAACGCAAATATGTTCCTTGGCACCTATTGTTTTAATGAATAGTTCTTCTGACTAATTGTATGCTCAAAGTGGTTGATTAGCTGAATATTGGCACCTTTTTATATGACTTGTAGTAGTCATGTAAGTGCTGGGATTTCTCTTTCTGGCACCAGCCTGAACTGCACTCTGCCAATATGCTTAGCTTCTTGTGTCTCTTTGTTGTACTCAAGTGATCAGTTTTAGTTTATATGTCTTGATGACTTTCTAGACATGCCATACAATATAACAACACTTTAATTCTCTGTTTTATCCATTAAGTTTGTGTTTGTCATTTTCTAATGTGCTCTCTATCTTGATACATAAATGATTTTGTGGACAATCAGCAAATTAAGAAAACATTGATTCTGTTATATATATTTTTTTAATTTTATCCTCTATTATTTGTTTTTGGAATGTCTGTATACTTTTCTTATTGCAAGGGCAAAATTTCCTCCTGCCCCCAACATTGGCGTAGGTTAACTATCTAGATTTATGCTTGTAAAGCAGGGCAATTTTACAAAGCATATCCAATGTCTTGGCAAATCTACAGTCTGTCATTCTATATCATTCTGTCAGTAGAAAGCCTCTTCCCCCAGTACTTATCCATGCATTTTATTAAAGGATTCACCTAAGTGATACAGGTGTGACTCTGTGACAATCTGAAGTTCACTAATCTTATGTCACAGAGGTGAGGGAACATGGAAAATTAGATACTTTGCAAGTATGTATTATGTGACTTGAATCCAGAATTGGAAAACTGACCCATTTAGATGTTTTCACTTGCCAATAAATGCCATTTTATTTCCCAACACTGCAACATATCAGTGTCTCTGATTCTTACTGATACTTATTAAATGAGTGAAATCAAATTTAACAGTGGCAGTTCCTGAGGTTAGCAGACAGGTGCTGCTACATTCCTGTTGCTTTGCAATCAGCTACATGCTGCAATGTTAAATGCAAATCTTTTAACACACAAGGCCTAATTCTGATCTTATTTATCTACCTTTGTCCACTCTATTTTCTTATTTTGTCAATTTCCACCATCTTTCACACTGCTTTTCTGCCACAATTTTCTCTTTAGCATGTCTTTCATTCTTCAGCTGGTCCATAAAGCTGCCCAGTGAAATCTCTCCCAAACAACCATTTATTTGTTGCTGAGGAGAAACCACCCAACACAACGATCTATTTATCTATTTATTTTAGGATCCTATTGTTCAGTTCATATATAAGAGGGAAAGGAAATTGGTAGATAGATGGGGAGTGAGTAAGCTCAAACTCATAGAAAAATACATTACAGGGGTTGTAGAATGACTCTGGAGGGAATGAAGAATAATAAGTATGGAGTTTTAACTCATAAAATTATGAACAAAGAAAGACATTTGTGTCAGTGATCATACTGGTCTTTTTATGTGGTGTTTGTATCCTTTCTACCTTCTATATATCTTCATTTACTTTTTAGAAGCAGGAATGCTTCAGCTTTGATGACTGAGAAACATCTCATGTTTTGAGGTGGTGTATCCCAAATGCCTTAACTCTAAATGAGAGCAGAGTCCCATCCAAAGTGACATCTCTATCTCATCTGAAACTTTAAAGTGTAGTGGACTCCGCAGGCTTTAGGCAATCTCATCTCACAGTGCTGTGTGTAACTACTGGCTGCTTTTTAATATGATTTTGTCCAAGGGAAGGGATCTTCTGGCTGCTTTTGAAACTCTAGAAGCTACATTTTAGTTTTAAAGTGCCTGTTAAATCATTGGTTAGTAGTGGGCAACAGAATTCAGAATGGGAGCTGTGATTGACAGATCCTACTGAATCCTGAAAAAACGCAGTTCTTGCTAATTCTTCTCCCCTACTCTCAGAATCTCAGAATCACAGCAGGTTAACTATCTAACACTCTGGGCATTTGTCTTCTCAGTTTAGTACGGTATTTGTAAATTCACTTGTATCTGTTCTTTGTTAGATGTTTGCAAAGTTTTACTTTGATCTGCTCTACCCTACACACTTCTGAAGTAACTTGTGAAACCATCCATCTCCCTCAAGGAAAGCATTCCAGGACCAACACTTCCAAATTCACTCAGGAACTAATAAGATGTGTGTCTATGTTTGCATTTATAATGCACTGGGACTATGTGCTAATATTAGGTAACTGCATGTATAAATTATTAGATCTGTGCTTAAAACCCAACTAAAGAAAATGTTGATATATCTATGCTAATGTTACGCTCTAAAATCCCCATTTCCCTTAGTTATGTCAAATGCAATGACTTATTTTTTTGCACTTGGTTACTGGGGGTGCTGATGACAAACATGGCCCACGTGCTCTATTATGCATAGGCAGACAAATTTCTGTTGCATTTCTGGAATGCTCCACTTATGGAAGACACTTGCTGAAGCCAAAAGAATGTCTGTCAGGGATGACCCTTACCCCTTGCCAAGGCATTGGATAATGGCCTCAGAAGGCAGACTGGGAGTGTCATCACCCTGACTGCATTTAACCACAAATTTACCTGGGCATCTCCACCCATGATGGGAGTCTGGTGAAAGAGTTTTATTCTCTCTGGTTCCCAAAACTAACCCAATGCGGTTTCACCAAGTCCACAGTTTACCTTATTGTCTCATCCAATATCTCCTCCCAGGTGAATACGACTGCTTGCAACCTGCTATCCCCCATCTGCAAAGGGTCATTCCTATGTTGCTATCATAAATACTCCAAACCTTAAAATCTGGGGACAACCCTGCCAACCTTCTTAAGTCTTGAAACACTGGTCACGTGTAGATCCAGTTACTTCTTATATCTAAAATAACTAGATTTGCACAGGTGCAAAGAAATGCTGGAAGGTGTGATGCTATGCAAGTATGAAGTATGATGTACTTGTGAATTTTCACTTGGCTTACTTGGATAGTGCTGGGCATATGGTACTTATGTGCCTAGTAAGAGTTATGCATGCTCTGCTACATACTATGTGCTTCATTTGAACCCAAGTATTTCCCACTGAGTATTTTTGGATGTTTTCTTTTGTTATTAAATATCAGATTGAAACATTAACACCAATAAGAATGAAACAAATTATTCTCGGCTTCCAACCAGTCTTGATTTTAAAGATGCTTTTTTAAATCCGAAAACCTTGAAAAGCCAGACATGAAAATGAGCATCTTCCTCACCAGACTAACAAATGTGCGAAATTTCATAGAAATCCATTCTCACAGTTTCATTATGCAGAGGATTAATGTTTAATGCTGGCAGGCTGCAGGTCCACACTAATAAGAAAAGATACAAAAGGCTATTCTACAGGGGAAGAAAATTTCATCAAACATTCCAAGAACATCTAAAAGGTTTACAGAGTAAAAAGTTAGCTAGAAGATATTCTATTTGTGTTCAAGCAATTTCCTTGATGTAAGATGAGATTTTAATCATGCTGTAGTTTCACAGTTTCCATATTGCTACCTCTTGTCTTCTTTCATCATCTTTGACCTTGATCACACAGCTGTAAGAATTTGAATTTTCTTTGACGTGTTTTGTCCCTCTATAACTCAAAATTGTTTGGGTTTTTTTCTTCCTTATTAGATTGAAATTAATATCTATCCTACCATATTGACTGAAACAGCAAACAATCAACAAAATATCACTGATGATTGTAGCTTTTTAAAATAAAAAAGAAATTATTCAGGTTTCTATTAAAAATCTGTTGCAGATGTCTTCTAGAAATACTTTTGTCTGGAAGTTTGCCATGATATTAACAAAAAACAAAGCACAAATAGAATTGGTAAACTGATTAGAAGAAGATTCTTTTAAAAGCTTGGGCAGTCATTTCCAGAAAACTGTTGTCAGTAGCTGTTTTGCTAGACTGATTTTCTCATTCTTAATTTATTCCACTGCATTTTAAAGAGTTGAGGTGAGAATCCTTCTCTACAGGGGATTTTCTGTTGAATTCAATATGTCCTGAATTTCACTTAAGATGAACAACTTCCTACTTAATGCTAACAAAATACTTTGTTCTTAGTCTAAACAAAACAAACAAACAAACAAACAAACAAAAAAATCCCCCCCAAGGTATTGTGTGAACAAAAGTTGAACGATGCAGTGATATAAATATGGAAGGAAGCTAGAAGGAAGCTATCTACTTTGTACTTACAAGAAAAAATAATTTTGCAAAATACACTAACTTGAACAAAAATATGTCCTTCATAGAACTATTACTGAGATATTTTGTTGATAGTCAATACATCACCAAGCCCTAATAAAGTAGTCCAGTAGTTTTCTAGGTTCTTCTGATGGTTTCTGAAAGCTCCTCCGTATATTTCTCAGGATATCTCAGAAAAGAAAATCTTGGCTGAATTTTACCAAATTTTACCTCTGTAAATCTACAGAAATATTATTGTAAGGATAATCTCAGAAACTATGTTTAAGACTTGCTGTTACCTGCTCAGTGCTGACATCGTACATGTTTCAGTATGGGTTCATAGACTCTAGGATGGATTTCCAGCACGTAATTTTTCTGTTCCACAGTCACTTGTGGACAGGATGTTTGTTGAAAACTGATTTTATTTAATGTTTTGCAAAGGGTAGTGATCACATGTGGAACTGAATCTCTTGAACAGGTTGGTCAGTTGTCTGGGTTGTGAAGCGCTTCACAACAGCTTCCTCAGCTGGATCAGCTGAGACTCCCTGAACTGCTGTTCTGATGAATTCTTTTAATCCACCTGGTCAGCTGTCCTATGTGAGCACTCCCACATGTGCACAATTGCTGTTGATTATCTGAAACTGTGTACAACACAGATGTACACAACTAGCCAGTAGAAAATGCTGTCCTACATGGCTCTGTCTGTATCGGCAGGACTAGTTTCTGAAATTTACTAAGGTCTCATCAATGTGCAATTTGTTCAGATTTGCATCTGGAACTGCCTGGGGGCATCTCTAGGATGGGCAGAGTCTCCACCCCAGATATTCATCAACACATGTAAGTGTACAAATAGTGCCCATCAGTTGGCCTATGTGCATCAGGAGCTGCCTGGGGGGATCTGCCAGACTCTAGAATTCTCCTAGAGAGTTCTGTAGCATCTGTTCAAAAGCTTTGTTGCAAAGGTGGCTACAAGTGGAGTCCATCACCATGCCTTAGGCCAGTCTGTTCTTACCCCTTTGCAGAACTCATTGCAGTATTCTTGCATGACATGGGGACTGGATGACAAGGTGCGTGGGGTTTGCACACAACCACAATCCTGACACCCAGCTACAACACAACTGTGGCTTGAATTTCATCCTTACATGAGAACTGTAACTCAAATTCCTTAGATTATCCTCTAATACTTGCCAAAGAAAAAATTCAGACTAATTTTATTAATTTTAATTCTTTAAATTAAATCTTTGTGAGTGCTGCATATGCACAGCAAACTATTCCTGAGATCTTCATATGTTTATACAGAAGACAGCGAGAATGTAATTATGCAAAATGCCAAAACTCTTTGGGAAATGAAAGCAGTTTTTACCCCAAAGACTAGTATCTGGCACCGTTTTCAGCAAACACAGTTCCACAAAATAATTTGAATTGTATGTATGAATGTTCTTATATTGTTCACCATGTTCAGTTCTAATGTGCAGTCAAAGTATGATTACAAGAAAGAAGAGAAAAAGAGGAAAGGAGAGCAAAGAAAGCATCACAGAAAAACAGAGAGAAGAAAGAGAAAAATTGGGAACAAGTAGCAACCTGAACTACTACCAAGAGAGGTTTGTCTAAGAAGAGATGGTTTTGGACTCTGTTCTGGCTGAAAGGGTTTGGACAGTGGGGGAAAAAGAACTCTTCCTTTCTGGATTTCTTGATGTTCAGACAAACAGAAGTTTATTTTTTACTCCCAGTAATTGATAACATTAATCCATACAGACTTTTTCCTAAATCTAGAACTTAATTACCCAATATTAGACAGGACACAAAAACCTGAGTAGAACTAAATAGAACCACAGACAATAAATCAATGAAACATGCATCTGTAGTGAGTGTTACTGTCACTTTAGGAACAGCTAAAGTTACAGATGAGCTTTAAGAAGTAAACTTATCCTTTCAGTTTCAATAAAAGGGAAGCTTCTAATTCAGAAACCATTTTATTCTGACAAGAGAATGAAGATGAGCACCAACCAGCATTGCACCTTATGAATGATGGAGAAAATAAGTGTTTCTGTAATTATGATAATGTGTTTTAAAAATCCAGTGCCAGATGCTAATAAAGAAACCTTCAGATTTTTTCTCTTTTTTCTTTTTGAGAACACCACTAGAAGTGCTTTACTTTGACAGCCCGATTTTTTAGCAGCTATATCTGATACACTGATTAAAAATCACCTGGTTTTCTTTGAAAAAGTTCCTTCATAAAGGAGGTAGTGTTTTTTCAGTTTACAAAAATGCTTGAAAAAATGTGGGAAAAAAAAGAAAGAATGTAGTTAGAATGCTTTAAAACCTTTGTTGACACTCTGGCTATTTTCATACTAATAAATCTCATTTTCTGAACAGCAGTTATCATGCTCTGTTGCTGTAATGTGTGTATTGAAATCTCCATTAAAATTGTGATAATACTCTGACATGCACTGCACCAAATACCACCTCATAAAATGTAGTAACAGGAAGCTAAAGTAAACTAGGAGAGAGCTAACAGTATGATGATATTAACAGAGGAAGACAGGACAAGAAAGCTATTGCAGAAAGATTTTACCCGCTAAAGTAATTCCAATCTAGAAGAAGCTATCTATGTATCACTCAAGACCAAGACAGTATGCTAACTTTATTTCCCTAACCTGGGACACCTTGGTGTTTACTTCAGTATCTTTTAGTGTATTTCATTGCATTTCTTCCCTTCTTTAAAATGTGCAACTCCTGTCCATTTGCAACAAGAAGACATTCAAAAGTTGTTGAAGGGAGAGGACTGACAGAAAGAAGTTTTTAACACTTGTTTCTTCAGTCTAAAAACAGATTATAATTTTAGAAATTTGAATTGAGCTTGATAATAATTTTAGTGCCTCACAGCCTAGTAAAATCTTGATTTTCGGCAAATGAACTTTTCCTTTGTACCTGAATGGGTGGACATGGAAAGCTTAGAGGCAGTGGTAAGTTTTCCTACAATTATCATGGACGCTAACATTCAAGTATATGGAATAATGCCTCCTCCCATCCTGAAAATGAACTTTAAGCTCTAGTATTGTCCTAACAATAGCCCTCTCCTGTGGAGCTTTTGGCACTATTAAGTATATGCTCTGAGAAATGTTTATAATATACAGTAAAGACTGACTGCACCTGAAAGTAGCGATCGGATAGCTGAAGATGCAAGGCATAACACTCAATTATAAAGCATTGTATGAAAAGAAAAGGCTGATAAACTTTCATCTGAAAACAAAAAGCTCTATGGATAAGTGCAATATATTTTATGGATAAAAGTTGTCACTATATTTACAGTACAAAGAAATGAAATCCACTATAGGTGAGAAGTGTTATCTAGCAAATTCTGAACTGGAGTTAGAGGACTCTCTCAGCTTGTTCAGTGCCTTGAAATAATTCACTAATGAATGCCCTTCACCTGGAGAAGTCCCAGCCTGCATTTTCATGCTAAGGCTAAATAGATCCTATTTACTTTCATACTCACTTCAAAAATAGGCAACAAAAACAGTAGGAAGGGTAAAATGAAGTGGCAGAATTATTCATAGGAGGTGTCCTATCTCACTTGTAAAGTTTTAAGATAGTATTTGGTCTATGCCTTTTGGTGTGTGTGTGGACCCTCTGTTTGACAGTTACATTGCTATTTCAGGATCAGTTGTGAGAGTTAATGTCAGAGTTTCAGGTGACGTGTGCTGCTGATACGTATTTTGACCTAAATGTATATCATGCTGACAACACTATAGCAGTATTACCAACAGGGTCTTATGAAGGAAATAGGGGCTGCAACATCTAATATACATGCATGTCCATTTATTCAAGCTGAAGTGGGTCTAGTAGCTACAAACTCTTAGAGAATGACGTTGTGTGTTGTATTTTATTCAGGGAATAGGTACAAATCAGGAAAATAAAGTTAACTCTGGAAATATAACCTGATCTTTAGCCTGGAAGAATTATTCCTGACAGACAAAAATGTAATTAATTTTAAATAAAATTTACATGCTGAGATTTATAAATTTGATGAAAAGTCTTTTATTTTCAGTCTGGGTGGTTGTCCATAGAATTCAGAAATTTATTCATATCTCTGCAAATGTCTATTCAATGTAATATTATTCAGCCTTTTGCTGGATCAGGGTATAATGCTTAAAATCCTGGGTAAGTATGGTTTTCACTTTTAAATTCTTATTTATGTAATTTACCATTATTTCCTCTTTTTAAAGGGCTCTGGTAATTCCTTGCTGTTGAATTTCACTTTGTATCTTTTAATGTGATTTAATTTGATTTGTTATTATCTAAGCACAGAGATCAGAAAGTTTTAATGAAATCTTAAAGAATGTTTTTTTGCTATCTTATCAAGAATTCACTTTACTGTTCTTTTTATTAAGATTTCTGGGCTGGACAGAGAGCTGTGTACCCACTATAATGCTGAAATGAAAACATTACTCCAGGCTGTGTAAAAGAAAAAAAAATGCAAAACCAACAAGCATGAGATTTTTTTCTGCTTTATCGCCACCTATACTTTTTTTAATTCTCATACATTCCCAGGGTAGAAATGTAAATTGTAGGCAAAGGCCAGTAGAGTTTCTGGTGGGAATCTCTAAAAGCTGACTTTTAGAATCCCTTAAGACAGGGATAAAAGGGGGACCTTTTAAATACACCAAGTACTCACAATAGCTTTATTACCGCATTGCTACTTCACTCTGTAGATTGCATGAAGGCCTGGAGACTAATTTCAGCAACAACCACAATTTACTAGCTATAGTAGCCCTCAGATGAATAGTTTCTTGTAAAATCAGTGGCAGCTTTATCCTACTGGAGCACAAATAAATCAGCTCTTATTATTCCACATTCATTTAATACTGGGACATTAGTCAGCGAGACCTTTCTGCAGCCTAATAAACAGCAGCAGCAGCAGTTTTTCTTTATGAGAGTAGTTGTTCATCCTAAATTAGAGCCAGCATTAGGGGAAGGCAGAAACTTTCGCAGCATGATTTAAAGATATATATGAGACTATAATAGTGTATGAAAACTGCACCCATGTGTATAAATATAGCAGGGTTATAATTTTGCTATATGTGGGTTACTTTAGAACATGTGAGTTTTTTTATCTGTATACCTTGAAAGTGTGTATTTAGTTGTGCTGAGTAATATTCATGTTATCTGGTTATTTCCCTGTATTTTGCAGTGGCTTCTAACTCCGTAGCTACCTTGTGCAAGGATAAAAAATGTGAAATGAAGACACTGATTGAAAAAGATTATTTGACTGTACTTTATTACTTCCATTTTACAATGCATAACCAAGAAAATACCTCTGAGTTCATATTTACAAACAATACTTGGCTTTAAAATGTTTGGTGGTGTTTGTGAAATGGACAATACCTGGGCTTTTGAATACGTGCGCTCCTCTTAGTTACTGCAATCTATGAAAAAAAATGGCTGTTGCTTGTTTTGAAAAGCCTTTATTTTGAACTATTTTGACAATTCTTTTTTTTATGGATATCAGTGTAGGTCTATCCTATAATTTACATATAGATAAAAAGTGGGTATGTTCACAACGAAACAAGAATCTTCAGAAATTCAGTTTTCAAGAAAGGAAGCTGTTTGCTTGAAAGCAGTACAAGGGCTCCCAAACACTTCAAAGTTTGTGTTAGGAGCTTTAAGACTTTTCCTGGCTGACAACTGCAGTTTCAGTTAAACTGCTTGGGATTACGTATTTGCTTGAACGATAATTTCAGAGTAAAATTCCAGAAATTCCAGTGAAAATCTGGTGGAGTGGCTTAGGATCACATGGTTTGTAATGTGTTACTTTAATTAAGGCTTTTGAAAAGTTTTAACATTTAACTTTTTCTGGTGCGTGCACTGTGTCTATACTGCTACCACAGTATGTAAATGACTGTTGTGTTTATTGGATCTGACTAATAGTCCATTACTAAGAATCTTCCAGTTGAAAAATTGTCTCTTGAACTACTTGTTTTATGCCAGTTTGGATCCTTAAGAAGGAAAAATAAAGGATGAGTCTCTGACAGTCTGAAAGTGATTTATATACATTACGATTGCATTAGCTTTTAGTTGACACTTTTCAGTTCCACTATTATATGACCTCAGCCTTACGTCCACATAAATGTATATGCAAACATATATGCACACACCAGAAAGTGGATGCATATACATTTATTAATTCCTATAATTTTATCATTGGTTATAGTCAGAATTTTTTCAATGTTGAAAGTGATTTATTATTCCTTCATGTTCTCCATGTAATCTGGATATTTTCTTCTATTTTTTAAATTGATTTTGTCTGTAGCTCTTAACTTGATTTCATTCTGTTATATTATTGAAATAAAAAATAGACACTAAACTGCTAAACTCTGTGGTCTGTACTGTCTTGTTGCCTTGTGGTGTTTGTTTTTTTTAATGGTAAACATCCTTGCAGTTTCTTCTCTGTCTTTGTACAACTGATATATAATAAAAATGAAAATAAATCTAATATGAGCACTGCTTTATGGGTTAATTGTCTGTTTGTGACTGAGTGGCTCTAGGAATCATATAATCGCTGCCAAATATCTGGATGAGCCTTTTAATGAAAATTACAGCTTTCATGGTTGCCAACAGTGCCAGGAGGACAGAGCAATTGGAGCAAAACCATAATTTAGTACTGTACTTCCACTCACTTCTACCAAACAGAGAGAACATCTAATGCTTCTGTTTCTCTGTAGTTGATGTACAGTACGGGAAGATGTTGGTGCAAAATACCCACTGTCCAAAATACTACCAATTACAGGTTACTACTCTCATACACTTAATATTTTCCAGGATCCTTCATTTCCTTTCATTCACATACATTGTCAGATTTTAATAGTCCAGGAAAATAGATTATATTTTTACTCATCAATATTCTTTGAATAATCTTGAGTGGTTCAGGAAAGAAATATCACAAATCTGTTTCTGAGTAAAAACCAACTGCACCCAGGTTTTGGTGCTCACATTCAAGATCCATCCTTCCTGCCTCTAAGTCTTTTTTGCCTCTTTTCTGAGAGATGTCCTACATATGTCCTGCCTGCAGAATATGTTATTGACTGAAAGCACAAAAAGCATAGCAGAAAACTGACATTTCCTCTCAAAAGCCTCACTGCTGGGTTTTGCAGAGGTGCTGAGGGCAGGATTCAGCAAACCTATTCTTCCATGGGGTTGATGTGCCCTGTAGGGTAGCATAAAGACAGGGTCTTTATGCGCTGGCCTGGCTGAACGCAGTTCACAGTTCACCCAGGAATACAGGTAGCATGTGATGCACAGCGGCCCCCTCACATACCTCACCTTGGACACCCGGGTACAAGATGTAGGAGAACTCATTCGACGTTTTTCAGGAACTGAATGACCTTTTAGTATCACTCAGACTGCTGCAGTCCAAGGCAAATGCTATGTCTGAATACATTTGACTAATGTACTCAGGCTTTGCTTGTATAAACAGTACACCTAAATTCAAAGGATCTGGTTTGAAATTAATGTGGCTAGGCAAATGCACTCTCATGTTCATAGCTCGAATATCCCCCTTTAAATTGTAAGCCTAAATAATTTTGTATGTGTCTTATCATGTATCATAACATAGGCTGCCTGGTGACAAGTGAGCTGTTTGCCCGGAGGAGCTGATATGCTCAAGAAGAATAGCTAGTGCTTGATGTCTTTCCTTCTGCAGAAGGAAAGACCAAGAAACAGGTTAGCAACCTAATGCAGAAGTCCTTAATATCTAGGACTGCAGTGCATGGTCGAAACATGTGAACTGAGTTGTAGCCTGGAAGACATTTCCACATTCTCCTGGGAGAAGGCACTATGGGGAATGACCTTCTACAGTATAAAAAAAATTGTCCCAACACTTCATGACTCCAGAGCTTTTAAAGGTCTGATGCAATTTCATTTACTGAGCTGTAATACCTAGACCAGAATCTGACACGGACAAAGATTGCCCTTGACAGCCTCTCCATACCTTCTCAAGCAGTTGGCAGTGACCTGCATGGGAGAGGAAAAACTGAGGTAGGCTGGCAGACCTGCCACAGCCAGGAAAGGGTTTTCAGTCCACCAAAGTAGAGAGGGGGAACTGGAGAATGATCTTGATTTTTATTTTATTTTTTCACTTTCTTTCCAGCTCATTTTTGTTCTGTCTGTGGAGAAGAACAGTCTCTTATGACATCCAGGGTTAAATTTCCAGCATGATATGAGGATTAGTTGCATTCTCCTGCCCATACCAGTAATGAATTGTTCAGCTCAATGCCTGCATACTGTGTTGAACATTTACCCCCAGGGTCTCAAGTATCAGCGAGAAGGGAGGGTGAGAGCTCAGGAGACTTCTTCAGCTTGAGAGATCCCAGGACAGGAGAATGGAAAATTGCAATTATTGCATGTGGTAGAGAGAAAAGCTCACGACTGAAATAGCAGGAGGACTGCAGTTCAGGATTAAGTCATATCGCCAGAGTGGTATGGGGGTGGCATAATATAATGCGTACTCTCACTGTGTCTGCCTCTAGCCACTCTAAGTTGTGACCCTCTGATCCTCTATGTTGGACAAGGGCAAAGACCCCGACACCATGGTAGATTAAACAAATTAGGCGAGCCTAGTTTTCAACACTCATTTGCATATGCATTGCTCACCAGGGAACTCTCCATGGGCAAAGGCAAGTATCTGATTTGACACTCAGATTTTACCTTCATATTCTGCATTGGCTCATTGCATGCAAATGTATGCATTCAGTTGCATGCACCCAGGCTTGGAAATCATTCCTCTGGTTTCAAGGAAGAAAAAGAGAGAATAATAATCATTCCCCCCCACTCATGTCCCACCCCTCCTCATCCTATTGTCAACAAATTTCAATTCATCACTGTTGATTTTGCTGAAACCTACTTTAGAACGTTACAGCTGGGATTGATGTTATCCAATGCCATTTTTATCAGGGTTTCACTGTGCAATACAGAGTATTCAGGGGAGTCACTGCAGGCTGCTGGTGCCCATGATTGCCTCTGACATGTACAGCTGAAAGGACTCTTATTCCAAGAATGATCTTCTTTTTTAGACTGTATTGAGTTGGGACTGATTTTGATAGCCAGTTTCAGTCAAGAATCATAAAGTTATTGCACATTTAAGACCGTCAGTATGAGAATCATTCTCTGTCTCTCTCCCTCCCCCTCTCACTATTCTTTCCCCTCCCTTTCTCTCTCTCATCATTTCACAGGACTGCAAGGTTACAGAAAGGTCTAATCAATTGTCAAACTCTCCTTTATCTCTGAGAAGGTGGTAAAAAAATCTAACTGCCCTGCTGTAGGGGGTTCTTCTGACTACACAGCACCCTTTTTCACATACAATGCTACCATGATTAATGTCCTCCCACCTCAGACCTTGTTAAAACCTGTTCTTTAAAGCAGCCTGGTGCACCACAGTGAGAGCAAGAGCAAGGTTGCATAAATCAACGTGTTCTCACAGCCCCCAGGATATCCATTATAGATGCCAGCTGGATGACTGGAAGATAGAGAAAAATGAATATTGTATCCTGTGGCCTTTGCCTCTAATGACCACTTTTCAACATTTTTGAAGGCATGATTAAATTTTGATAACTGGGGAAGTCACTCTGAGCAGGCTGAAATAGAGATAAATTGACTGAGGGTCTGACATCCCAGTGGAGAGCAGGCAACTAATTAGTGTGTGAATCGCACTCTGAAAGAGATGTAAAAGGGAGGCTGGTTTAATCAGAGGAGCTGCTGAGGTACAGGAATAGTCAGGGATAATTGCGGCCTAGGTAGAAATTACAGGCTCAACGAGCAGCTTTTTCTGTCCGCTTGATTGGCAGCCGCTGACCTAGTGTCCAAAACCTTTGAACTCTTACAACAGTAACAGCCTTGTCAAGGCAATTTGCTTGCAGCTTTCTATGACCAGTTATTTCAGCTGTGGAGCTGGGACACCCAATTTGAAAGGGCACTTTGCTCCTCTGCTGCAGTGGAAGCTGGGCGGAACAGCCTCATTATTTTTGATGACTTTACTTTTGAACCCTTAATCTCCACCCTGCCTGCCCCCCCCACTCCTGCACCCCCCCGGTCCTCTCTTCCCCAGTGAACTCCACAGACTGCATACGTACCCTCTCCCTGGGGACCCTGCTGTACGGATGAAGTGTCAGATCAATTTAGCTGTTGATTGCAGCAAGGGAAATCAGGGCAGGGGGAAGGACAAACCCCCAGCACCTAGAGTAACACTGTGGTTTTATTGCAGGAGCAGAGCTTCCTTAATGCCTGAACTGGTGATGCTGCTGGGCATACGAAACGTGAGCATATCTGGAGTTACTTTCCTGGGTTTAGAGGAATTAAAAACAGCATATTTAATTCCTTTAATGAGTGGCTGGGATAGCACCTCCTTTAGTTAGAAATGAAGGATTGTAAGGATAGTATACCTGTGCAAAAGATGACTAAGATACCGTCTTACCGTAAAGCTTCCTATTTACCCAGCATACACACGTAGAGTTTTGTTTGTGATAGCAAGAATGTTCTGACTTAAACTGGTGTTTAGGGTAATAATAATAATCCCCTGAAGCTGTAGTAGCTGGCAAGGCAGACTCCTTTTTTTTTTTTTTCCCTTGTAGGGAGGAAGGGTAGCTGAAGAGAGAGCGAGAGGATAGGGCAGAAAGCTTGCTGTCTTATTCCATTTGGTAGTGTGAATTAGTGTTGCTCTGAATTATATTTTTGCCTGGGGCAGACTAGTTTCTCTTTTTAAACTGATCAGTCTCCCTGGGTCTCGTATTATACCAAGGACCAGGATACCTGATGTGACTGGGTTTGATGTGACAGCATACTGTTTCTGCAAAGCCTTCAGCTAGGATTTTCAAAATCACAATTTTCCCGTGACAATGTGGGTCAATTGTAACTTTGCCTACATAATTAGGCACCTGCTGTATATTAATACTTTATTACTAGGTGGTTTAGTCTAGTGGTAGCTTGGGGCATGGAAACATGAATAAGGTAAGCTCAGCTGCTGATTGATAACATGCTGGCTACTCCATGGTCCTTGGCCATGTCCATGGTCTTACCTGTAGTACATGACTGGAACCACATTTATGGTCACACAAATCTCCAGTAAGCAGCATGGAGGCTGTCAAGGCAGGATGGCTCCTGACCATTCAGGGCTGTGATTATGTCTCTCTTTCCATTTATTTCTGAATGGAGATGGTTTTCTTTATCAAACACATGGAAATACTTTGCGCCCACTTAAAGGCCACTGGTGTAGGTCCCCAAAATAGATACATTTCAACTTCTGTGACTCTTCTATCACTATGGAGTTATACATTAGGGGCTATGTGAACATCCGTTTCCCAAATATTCTTATAATCTAAAGGGGCAACTTGGAGGTACTTAGGAGAAATATGTGATTGTAAGAACTTCCTTAAGATGTCACAAAAATATTAGAGAGATAAGGAGAAACTTGGTCTACGTCTGATTTTGGATTGCTGGGAAAGCCCTATGAAAGCCAAAGCATGCAGGTGTTTTGCTGAACCACGGTCAAAGCACTCAGAGTTTTGACTTCTGGGGTCACTATTATCACTACTGCTCAAAACAAATAGGGAAAACAAGGTACAGAGATATTAAAGTTTTGTCTAAGGCCACCAAAAAGGTCAGGCATAAAGCAAATCGTTATGGCCTAATTGTTGGCTTCCTTTCCTGATCAGTTTAGGGATATTTAAAAGAAATAGCAAAATCTTGAAATTGCAGACTAGACTGAGAGAAAGGAATTTGACTGCTGTGTGTATTAAATATGGGGCGTGTGCTAGAAGTCACCTCACTACTCCTTGCTGACCTGCTGTAGTGACAAGAACTTTGCTTTAGGATTGGGAGCAGTTGCAGCAGCAATGGAAATAAAAGAAAAAAAAAAAACAACAAACTCACCACAACTGGAATGAGAAGAGTTTATAGCAAAAGTTATTTATGCATCAGGACATTGGCTTCTATGAAAAAAACATGAGACTGGCATGCCAGAAAAATGGGAACCTTGTATAAGCATTACACAGAATACGCACACAATTGTATAGGTTGGAAAAGACCTTTAAGATCATCAAGCCCAACTGTAAACCTAACACTGCCAGTTCATCACTAAACCATGTCCATGTGCATCACATGCAAATGTCTTTTAAATCCCTCCAGGTACAGTGACTGCACCACTTCCATGGGTAGCCTGTTCCAATCCCCAGCAACACTTTCAGTGAAGTAGTATTTCCCTAATATCCAATCTAAACCTCCCCTGGAGCAGCTTGAGGTCATTTCCTCTCATCCTATCACTCATTACTTGGGCGAAGAGACAAACACCTACCTCTCTACAACCTCCTTTCAGGTAGCTGTAGAGAGCAATAAGGTCTCCCCTCAGCCTCCTCTTCTCCAGGCTAAACAACCCCAATTCCCTCAACCTCTCCTCATAAGACTTGTTGTCCAGACCCTTCACCAGCTTCCTTGCCCTTCTCTGGACACACTCCAGCACCTCCATGTTCTTCTTGTCCTGAAGGACCCAAAACTGAACACAGTATTCAAGGTTCGGCCCCACCAGTGCCGAGTACAGGGGCATGATCACCTCCCTACTCCTGCTGGCCACACTATTCCTGATACAAGCCAGGATGCCATTGGCCTTCTTGGCCACCTGGGCTCACTGCTGGCTCATCTTCAGCCAGCTGTTGACCAGCACGCCAGGGTCCTTTTCCTCCAGGCCACTCCTCCCCAAGCCTGTAGCGTTGCCTGGGGTTGTTGTGACCCAAGTGCAGGACCTGGCACTTGGCCTTGTTGAACCTCATAAAATTGTCATTGGCCCATCAATCCAGCCTGTCCAGGTCCCTCTGTAGAGCCTTCCTACCCTCAAACAGACCAACACTCCTGCCCAACTTGGTGTCATCTGCTAACTTACTGAGGGTGCACTCAATCCCCCCTTATCCAGATAATTGATAGAGATATTAAACAGAACCATCCCCAAAACTCAGCCCTTGAGAACACCACTTGTGACCAGTCACCAAATGGATTTAATTCCATTCACCACAGCTCTTTGAGCTCAGCCATCCAGTCAGTTTTTTACATAATGAAGAGAACACCTGTCCAAGCCATGAGCAGTCAGTTTTTCCAGGAGAATGATGTGGGAAATGGTGCTAATATTGGTCATAAACAAACCAAGTATTAAAAGGTGAGCTATACAGCTAAGGCACCTTGAAAATAGATGATTCTGGTGATGTGTCCCTGTGCATATTCCTGGTTCAGAATGAGGAACATATTCAAATAGACCTGTACCTGCAATAATGATGATTACACGGGGAAACAATGTTTGAGATGCAGAGCCACTTACAACTGTGTTAATATCAGTGGAACATAATAAAAAATAAAAGTTTCAATTAATGACCTTTCTTTTTCTACCAGTTTTCCCTGCATGATTTCTGACTTTGGTGTCAGATTGTGCGGCAAAATGGTTATGAAGGTATGAGCAATAAAACCAGACACAATAAATTTGTGTAGGCCAGGCAACTCTGATGACTTAATTGCTACTTTAGTGAAAAGGCTGCAGCCATTATGTTAATTATTAAAAATAACACCCACTGTAATTTATCAGAATTTTAGCCATTACTGTATTTTTTTAAAAAAGTATCAGCAATTTTAACATTATAGTGTTTGAGATAATAAAAGTCAGCAGGGGTAGTTTGAAGTCCAGTACAATGGCGGTAGAGATAGGAGTATATATTTATGTCGGCCTTACCAGTTCTTACAACTTTAGCTCTCGTGGCTGGAAGACTTAGAAAAAATACACTCTTTGTGCCTATTTGAGAGGAAAAGGGAGGTATTGTCATGGCTAGGGATGAGGCTTTTAGGCCAGGAAATGCGGTTCCCACTCTTACATGTTGTTATTAATAATTCTGCTTTTTTTCAGCTCATGCACAACATTTGCGTGAAGGTTAAGGCTGTGTGAAGGCAGTGCTAGTTGCTCATTTGCCAAAAAAGGTAACTGCAGACTTAAGCTTTATCAGGGTGTGGATGATCTCTGCCTCTTCATTTATGTCTTTCAGACTTTGTCTATCCAAACTCTGGAAGTAGCAGCCTTTACTAATAAGGTAGTCTTTCAGAAGGGAAGCCTTAGGGTGAAAGACTCATATATTGCCATTTATGGGTATCTGGATATTTCAAATATTGCAAGCGAGTTTTTTGAGAGTCACCCCAGGGACACAAGTGAGTCCTGAGAGATGCTGTTCAGAAAAGGAGGAAGAACGTATATGATCCTGATTTGCACTTCTTTGAAACCTCTGCTTTGACTAACTGAAATATTTTCATGAGTGAAATGAGAGCAGTTAGAGCTGCAAATCTCTCAGAGCCCCCATAGTCAGCACAACCTGAGAAAATTAATCCTTTTGCTTTTAGAGAACCAGAGGTTCTCAAATAACCACACAAGTCAAGGAACTGAGGCATGCAGAAAATTGCCAGAGATGGAAGGACTGAGGAAAGAAAAGGCTGGAGTTGTTAGAATCATATGTAGCTGTACAAAGAGCCTTAAACATTGATTTCACTATGTGTGCTAGTTATAAGTATCTCACAATACCCTTTCTCTCACTTTAAGAAAAAACTGTGGAACCATTAAAATAGAAAAAAGGCTATGACAGAAAATGGCATTGCTATCTAGGACTCTGGCAATATTATAAAGCAGGATTTTAAAACCAATTTTTTGCAGTGGCTCTATCTCCTTTGTCCAGATATGTGTTTCCACAGCGTATATATTTACATACATGCATGTGTATATAAACATGTGTTTCAGTACATGTGCATCTTCATGCGGAGAAACATAATTGAAGCAATTAATTCCATTTAATAGCAGTCTATAAAATGTTGTGCCTTAAATGGCTCATTGTAAAGCCTGTCATAATGGCAATTCAGTTGAATGATACTGTATTATTATTCCTCACCCTATGTGAAAAATCTAGTGAAAACATTACTGAAATTGAGAGAAACCATTCTAAACATCAGCAGAAAGGAATATTTGATTAGAATCAGAACAGTGTCTCTCAAAATATCTGACAGGTAAATTATGAATATTTACAGATATGTTTTCATTATATAATCTTAATTTAAAGTAAGAAGTTCAGGCTACCCGTGGGGCTTTAAAAATACCATAATATGCATTCAAAGGCTAAGATAATTGGGACATAGATTTGTCAAAAAATAAAAATAAGAGCTTCAACTGATTTTTGACATCTCTTTTACAAACACCTAAACCCAATCTGGAATTGGTCCCTACTCCTCATTTCTGTGTTAATATAGAGGATGATGAAAAGCATCTTCATTTGCTTCCATACTGAATCCTAACTTAGAGTTTTTTTCTTAAGTGCAACTTGTGCTAGGATTATTGCAGTTTTTGAATCTTCTTGTCTTGGAGATTTACAGCTACAACAGTGTCCAAACTGTATTTGCTGAATTTACTGAGTTAACTCTTTTGTGTGATAGGCCAACGTATTTTTACACATATGATGCTCAGTCAGTAGGAGAAAAATAGAATATCTCTTTTAAAAGGCTACAAGGGTGAAGATAATTACAGAGCAGAGCTCTCAAACATTTTTCACAGAGTGAATTACATACTAGTTGGAAAACAGGCCTAGAGCACAGAGAAACAGGGCGTTGGAAATGTTATTCAGAGGAAAAGTTTTAAAAATAATTGGCACAACAAAAAAGAAATTAAAAAAAAGAAGAAAGGTGATCCAATACACTTCTGTGACATCTCTAGCAGTTGAGAACTGCACAGTCATCTCTGCCATCGCTCTTGGGGTGTTATGTGGCATACTCAGATTCAAACATACATCCAATAAATACTCAAACAGTGACTCTTTTCTTACAATACTTAAAGTTAAAAAAACTTGTGTTTAGCTTTTAAACTAAAAATCAGTGTTGGTAACCTGGCTGTAGGTCTTGATAAATACTCACGGAGTTATGTGGGCCTCTCTGCATCTTTGAAGCACAGGGCTTTTGCAGTCAGATCAGGTGTTTGAAAATGCATCTGAGTTGAGGTATGCTGGCTGAAGAGTTGAATGGTGATTTACCTCAGTAAACTATGGGGCCATGTGATGGGTTGACCCTGGCTGGATGCCAGGTGCCTACCAAAGCTGCTCTATCACTTCCCCTCCTCAGCTGGACAGGGGAGAGAAAAT
Organism: Phalacrocorax carbo; assembly: GCF_963921805.1. Taxonomy (NCBI): domain Eukaryota; kingdom Metazoa; phylum Chordata; class Aves; order Suliformes; family Phalacrocoracidae; genus Phalacrocorax; species Phalacrocorax carbo. Next base: position 41,878,330 of record NC_087548.1, read on the forward strand.
ATGATGAAATCTTGTGTGTTGGGATAAGGACAGGGAGATCACTCACCAATTACTGTCATGGGCAAAACTGACTCCGCTCAGGGAAATTAATTTATTGCCAATCAAATCAATGTATGGTAATGAGAAATAAAAACTAAATCTTAAAACACCTTCCTCCCCCCCCCCCACTTCTTCTTGGGCTCAACTTTACTCCCCAGTTCTCTACTTCTCCCCAAGAGCAGCGCAGGGAGAGGAGGAATGGAAGTATTGATTGGTTCATCACACGCTGTCTCTGCGGTGCCTTCCTCCTCACACTCTTTCCCTGCTCCAGCGTGGGCTCCCTCCCATGGGAGTTAGTCCTCCACAAACTTCTCCAACCGTTGCGTTAATGGTAGAGGTCTGAGGAGTGGCAAGGAAGAGACCCTACCATTGAGTAATGAGGTTCAGACAGGACCCGTTTGCTTTCTAAACTCCTCTTCCAAGAGGAATCTAGGTGCTGCTAAATCCAGTCTTAGTCTCAGACTTGGTCAATGGCTTATTTTCTAAGGATTGTAAAAGTAACCACTCATCAGAGTATTTGTTGTTAGTAACTAATTTGGCAGATGCCTAGGCTGGTCACATTCAATGAGAACAATCACGGCTAGATTTATGAATAGTGCAATTTATTAAAGCAACAGATACACAGGTTCTTTGGATTAGAGGTGATAAGATTGCTGGTTACAAGACACACATAAATACCAAAGATATGAGTACACTGCTAGGCTACAAGTATTCTAAACAAATATGAAGTGACTCTAATATGAAGCAAAGCAACTCTAATACGTTAGGAATTTAAAGTGACTCTACAGAGGTTTCCAGTCTTATCCAAAGGCATCCCAGTGTGGGGGAAGAGAGGCTCAGCCCATCGACTTGTCCCACAAGTCAGAGTGGTATGCGATGGTATCTTCCCTAACACCCTCTTTCTCTTCACACATTTTATACTATTTTTTATCTTTCAGGTGGAGCCTGAGTGACTCTAGTCACACATACCTTTACTATGATTGGTGTAAAATTTCCTCGCTTTACTTTTAAAAGTGTAGACTAGAAGAAGTTCAAAGCACATGCCCAGTGAGAGGTGGTTGCACCTTAGAGGTGGATAACTTTTGGGATGGAGGTGTGTTTTGGTATTATAATGATATTATAATAAGCAAAGTTCACCAAAAGGACAGCATTTTGTCAAAAGTATGATGGACCAGGGTAGCAAATATGCAGCATACCAACTCCATGGTACCTTGAGTTCCCATTTATCACAGGGCCTGGCCGTGATGCCTCCACACTGCTCCACCCTCTGGACAACTCCTCTTAGAGTCAGTATGCCAAGTTCTTCTGGCATTGCCAACATCTGTGGTTACTAGGGAACTTCCATGGAATGGATTCCTCACATATCAGCTGCTCTTCACCCTGACAGCTTCTTCAATGCTGTACCTTTTCTAAAAACATGTTTAATTTCTAAGTCACATCCAGTGATTATTCCACACCAAAGTCAGTCCTTCCCAAAGGCTATAGTTCTTCATTAACTACTCCAGCATGGGTCCTTTCCACATGTTCTTTGCTTGTGGTCCTTCAGGAACAGACTGCTCCAGCATGGGTCCCCCAGGGGCTCACATGCCCTGCCAGGAACCTGCTCCAGCACAGGCGCTCCATAGGACCACACTGTCCTTCAGGCATATCTACCTCCTCCAGCGTGGGGTCCTCCATGGGCTGCAGGTGGATATCTGCCCCACTGTGGACCTTCATGGGCTGCACGGGGACAGCCTGCCTCACCATGGTCTTCACCACAGGTCGCAGGGGAATCTCTGCTCTGGTTGCTGGAGCACCTCCTCCCTTCCTTCTTCACTGATCTTGGTGTCTGCAGGGCTGTTTCTCTCACATATTCTCCATCCTCTCTCTCCGGCTGCTTTTGAGCAGCTCTTTTTTCCCCTTTCTTGAATATGTTATCCCAGAGGCACTGCCACAGTCACTGACTGGCTCAGCCTTTGTCAGCAGCGGGTCTGTGTTGGAGCCAGCTGTCATTAGCTCTTTTGGACATGGGGAAAGCTTCTGGCATCTTCTCACAGAAGCCTCCCTTGAAGCCTCCCCACTCCCACCAAACCTTGCCATGCAAACCAGATACAGGCCAATTTCTGAAGAGAGATCACACCCACTGGTGGCATGAGTGAGCACAAACTAGTATAGTTTATGTAAAAACTGTTATGTGAAGAATTGATCTATCCTCAGAAGCAGAGTAGGTGGTACTGTTTGCCAAACAGTACTGATAAAGAATAAGGCATAACTTGCAAATACCTGAATAAAGTAATGTACTGTCTGGTTGGACCCGAGAAAATATTTGTCAAAATGTTGAACAATTTTTGATTTCATCTACAGATATGGGTTTTCAGCTCAGGCAATGACACTATTTCTCAGAGACGTCACCCAGCTAGGGTGACGTCATTCGAAATAATGCCCTTCAAAATAAAAAATCACTTCCAAAATTTTGAATGTTATCCTGTATCCTCATTTTTTCTGCCTATCTTTTAGAAATAATGATTTGCAAGTAGTCTACAGTGGTGTTGTGATGACATCTTAAATAATATTATTTTATCAGCACACCTGTTAAAATACACAATCCCAACAGCATAGTAACATTTTTTTTTTAATTTGGACATCATGAAACCACAACTTGTTATTCTACTGTCATAATATTAATCTTTGCTGACCTTTAAGAGTAATCTGTGTTCCTTTAACTCATTTCTTTATTTGTAAAAGTGGCTATCAGAAAAACTACCCTATATCTTATAATGCTTCATAAGGATATATCAGAGAAGTTTTCCAGGCTAAAAGGACATCATCTTACTTCATTAGGGTAATTATTTTTTTCATTTCTTGTGTGGTTAAACAGGTCACGTTTTGGTATTTTCTGTGCTGTGAATACTCACAAAATGAAGTAAATTAGACCCAAGTTGCAAATACAAATAAATGGGAAATTTTATGGACTTACATATCAAGGGTTAACACTGAAACCCTGAGCAAAATAATTAGTGGCCTTTCTTTGCTCTTGGAAAGGTGGGTGGGCTCAGCTGGAGAAAATTATGCTGTTAAGAAAGGGACTATGAGAAGAGGTTTAATTCTTGCTAATATATTGTTTCTGAGTTGATCTGGGAAGTGGGTGGGTAGATGTATGTATGGATGGATCTGGCAGTGAAAAGTCCTTTTGACTCCATTTAGTAGGCTGTTACTACTTCTAACCTTAGCTTTCTTTAGAAAACATCCAGATTAATGGTAGTGGAATACAAGTATTCTTAGATCTAACAGCTGAATAAAGATAATTTTAGACAATTATAATAAAATTTAGAATGTAGAAAGGAAGATCAAATAGCTGTGATGGAAGCCAGGACAAAATTGGAGTTTATGCAGATAATATAAAAGTACAGGATAGTGAAAGGAGAGGAAATCCCTTTATTTCTAGGGTTTTTTAACTGAGGTAAGATTATTAAACATTACAGTTGTCAACGGGTCAGCAAGTTATATGCTTATGGCATGGAGCTGCCAGTGGCTATCACTGGTAGCCCTACACCTTTTCAGAAAGTCAGGGAATCATTTTACTACATATGAAGTTATAAATAGAGGGGTGTGATCAGATTTTAGACATTGAATTTTCAGTCATTGTGTGTGTATTTCTACTAGAGAAATGCTGGGGGAGGGAGGTCCACACTGCAAGACTACTAATCAACCAGTGCTCATTAGTTCAGTACGTAGGTGCATAATTTGACAAGCAATATTGGGAGTAGTTTGTTTCTGAAGATGAAATGAGCTATTAAAAATATTACTGACTGCACTCAAAATGTATTTTGAATTTTTTGAGGCATATCTTGGTACTTGGTGAGAAAAAGACAATTGGACTTCTCTACCTGTGCCTGCAGTGCTGCTTCAGCTGGGGACGAAAGAAGTAGTTTAGGCAGTACCACAACTCAGCACTGTAGTGGAGAAAATAGGCACTCTGCCTCCCACTGTGAGATGAGAGCCCTTCTGCAAATAGCTTCCTTGTGGCCAGCTGTTCCAAAAGGAAGATAGTGAAGAAAGCAAAATGGTGTTCCTCCTAAAAAAATCCATTTGTCTCGTGTCTTCTCAGAAAAGAAGACAAAGTATTTTCACAGGACTGCGAACTACTCATCTCTAAGTGGGGGGCCACTGAAGAAGATAGAAATACAGCCAATGTAATTGACTTCTTATTTTCAAGTGCCAGGTAACTGTTGAGCTGTTTTAATGATTCCTTAATGCGTTTCAAATGTGATTGTTGTTAGTACAGGATTTTATTGTGCTCACCTTGTGAAATGCTCATGATTTGCTCCTAAAATAACTTCATGATTTACACAGAGTTTTGGGGCAACTTATCCCATAGTGTCTGGCTTCCTCCAAAGCACAAGATAGACAAAAGGCTACATAGGCTAAAATTTCAGTACTAACTAAGAAATATTTTGTTGCCTCTGAGAATGAGGTTCACAGAAATGGAGTTATTTAATTATTAAAAATCAGACTTCCATAAAGCCAAACATTGAATTTGGGCTTCTAGCTTGGAATCCTTTGCAATGTTTTGAGGCAAAATCCCTTCTTATACACACTGTTTGGTGGGTTTTAAGCCACTGCCATGATCTAAGGCAGTGGGCCATCTCCATTATATGCTATTACAAAAGAAAGACAACAAATATTCAGGGTGGATGAGGAGTGCATATTAGGCACTTAATGGCCATCAGCCTGTTGTTTCCTGGCAGATACATCTGAATGCTCTCTGCTGTGGTAAGAAGCTTCAGTGGCACATCTAAACTGAGCATATAACCAATAATCCTGTACTGACTGTTGTTGATAATATCTTATTTTTTTGCATGGCAGTACTGGAACTGTAGCTGCCTTTCCCAGAACTCTGCTTTTCATTCCGTCTTCTTTCTTTACTTTTTGTAGGATGTACAGATGGAAAAGAAGTATTGGGTCATCTGGTCTTCACTTTGTTATCAAGAGACTCCAAATACTTCTTCTAGAGGATTGTGGATATTGTAGTTCACAAAAATATGTTGAAAAAGGGAAGGAAGTAGTAAAACATCCGTTTTATGTTGAAGACTCTATTTCTTTTGCTAAAAATGTCAACTATGACAACAGCTTTTTTCTATTTCTGCTATTCTGTTACCACGTTTTCTCTTTACTGCTGAAGGAAATCATTGCCAACAAAAGAGGAGAAGGCAGCAGGAAAAGGAGACTCAGAATGTATTCCTCAATTGAGAAAACAAGGTCAAATAAACCCTGCTAACAGCCTTTACTCCGACTGCACCATTGGTATGAAGAGAATAAATAAACTTTGCCAGCAGCAGTTACAGCAGTTACAGCTAAGGCTGTCAAAAGGGCAGGAAGATATTGGAGAAATATAATTATGGACAAAAAAATTAACAGTAGAAAGTAAAAGAGTATATGTATTCTAAATGTGCCCAAGACAGCATACACTCGGTCTATGAGAATACTCTCAGACATAGCAGGCATCTGTGTCACCTGATAAGTGCTCCAGGAAGCTAGCTTGAAGAGCACCAAACACTCCCAAGGAGGTCAGCACATATATTGAGTAAACATGAAGAGAGATCACCTTTTATTGCTTTCTTCCTTGCTAAGGAAAGTCGTTCTAGTGTGAGCATGAAACCTGAGTGTGAGACAAGCTAGGAAAAAACCCTCACTTTTGACACTTACAGACCTCCTCTCTTATCAACTAACAAGTGTCATATGAAGACTCCTTGTGAGTCCCAAGATGACAACAGTAATGGGAATGATGCTACTCCCTCGAAATACTGTGGCAGAATCAAGTCTTCAATAGCTAAATAGGACTGCTTTCACACAGCTGCGCCCAGGGAGAGAGAGGTGGACAGGGAGACTAATTTTATCACTGGTCTTGAGTGTTGAGTGAAAGCAGCTGCTGCATCTTTCTTCTCCACATGCACTTTTAGCCCTTGAGTTCCAGATGCCTTGGTATAGCAATATATAACATATATATATGTTATACATACATATAAATATTTGCCAAGAACAATGCAAGGGCTTTGGGAATAAGAGTCCTATATAAGTGGTTCCATTTAACAAAGTAGGTAGAGGTTTGTATAAAACCCCTCTCATCCAATGAAAGTAACAGGCAAGTTATTTTACTTGAATAATACATTGCGCTCTGAGACCAAATTCCTGGCGGTTATTCATGTAGATGATTTCCAGGGTGATAAAAGCTCCGAATTCTGGGATGTGCAGTCTATATTGTCGTTACCATGGCTATTTCAATATTACTAGGCAGGTGGGTGTAGAATTGTCCCCTCAAACCCTTCAAAGGCAAAGGAGTGAAGAGAGCTGTTTCAGACAATGCTGGTCCTCTGGGTGTCATGTGTTTGCTTATATGGACATTTGTGTTTACCCTTCTACCCATATAGACCACACGGTGTTCATGGACAGAACATTCTGTGGAATGTGAAATGGCCACTCCATTACTCTGAAGGACTATTGTTCCTGTAAGGACTTCCAATTCTGAATAAGTAAATCAAGTGTTTGCCTAAAACAGAAACTTTCTGTTCAGATCTTTTCTGATCTGAGCTAGTGCCTGACAGACCTTGTTATGAAACTGTATGGGTGTTAACCTGCTCTATCCCGTGGGTGCCCGTGTAGCACATGCAGCACAACAGGTCATTTCAGATAGTATTTCAACATCTCCTCAGCATGATTTAAACTATGTTGACTTAAATCCCTTGGTACTGAGCTTTCCACTTTTCTTCCAGAGTTACTCATAAAAATAGAGTGAGAGTAATGGGTGAGAGCTTAGGTGGGAACTTGCCACAATTAAGCTCTCTGTGACCTCTCTCCTTGGCCTTTGGTGGATCCACTTAGAACTATGTAGGTTGGTTTGCATTATTTCCCTATCTTGAGGCCAGACATTCATATTTATGCCTAAGGGGAGGGTCAGGAATGATTCAGCTTGCAGATGGGTCTTTCAAGAAGCACTACTGTGTTAAACTATGTGTATATGGTGATCTTCAGACTGCATATAAATCATCTTTGAGTGCCCAGTTACTTGAACTTCTTTAATAAACATCTGGGCCTTTTCTGAAACACTAGAAACATAAAGGTATTTTCAGTGGGACACTAGTCATTTTGCTGTACCCGGTACTTCCCTGTTATCAAGATACCCAAGACTGCATAGCCTTTGCAAACACAAAATTAAGGAATATATAAGGTCATCTGGTCTGATGTCCTGTTCAAAGCAAAACCAACTTCAAGGTCAGTTCAGGTTGCTTCAGTTGTCCAGTCTAATTGGGATTATCTCCGAAGATATTCCATAGCTGCTTTTAGTAACCTGTTCTGATATTCGACCATCCTCACTGTGACTTTTTTTTCTTGTATCTAATCAGAATTTCCCTTGATGCATCTTTTGTCCATAGACTCTTATCCTTTCACTCTGTACCTCTGAGAAGAGTACCTCTGTCAAAGTAGTCAAAGTCATTGGTTAGCTCATCTCTTCCTAGCCTTCCCTCCCGTCTTCATTCAGACTGGAGGAACGTAAAGGATAATTATGTTGCTTCTGGTCTGCACCAAAGTTTGTAAGAGACATGTGAATTCAGGCTTTGCCAGTTCTTCTTTTCCTTATTGTAACCTATACAATGATGATGCTGATAACTGAAACCTGTTGGATTGAATCTTTATTACTGTGTCAGCTTCCTTAGTGCTAGATGAAACGATGTGAGCCCTGTATCTCTAGACAAGTGTCATTCTTTTGTAGTCTTTATGTATGGGTGGGCGTCTTTCTCTGCAACTGTCACTCTGTGTACCTATCTTCATTACAGAGTGATAGGAAAAGTATGCTCATTTGCATAAATGAAACAAGTAGAAGGTATGCAGTAAGTATATGGAATCTGATATGGCCATGAAATTACTAATTATTTTTGCTTCTGAAAGTAAGATAATTTCATGCTGAACTGCCTAGATGCCTGAGCAATTCACTTGCTTTTCATGTCTCAAAGTTATATTATTCATTCCTTTTTTTAAAACATCCTTGAAAAGATTTTCTAACAGACTCAGTTTTAACTTCACATCTTCAGAATTATTATATAATGATTGGCTCAGTTTACTTTCTGACCAATGTTGCCATATATGCTAAGCATAAACGACAAACTTGTCTTATAAATCTGTGTTAATTTCCATAGAGAATTAGGATTAGCTGGATACAAAGAATACATACCAGTTTGATTTCTTACTTTCATCAGTGCCATTGGAATTTTGTTTTGTATTAAAAAATGTAAGGAAGAAAACCCAATCTTTTTAGCATCCCTAATCACAAAGAAAACCTTGAAAGTACAACCTTAATTTAATACGTATCTAGCTCTGCATGTTTCTAGTCCACTTTCTTAAGAAAATATATTCCACTTTCCATAACCATTTGTCCTCTGAAATGAATGGTCGTGGGATCATGCAGTTCCAGTGGCCTTCATTCAGTCTAAACATTGCTAAAAAATACATTATGGTTCTACAGACAAACATAAGAAAAAGCCTTAGCAGCTACAGGTGAGATGTTCCTCACCAAATATTCTCTACCCTGATTTTTTTTTTTCTGTATGGAAACCAAGTAGCTAGATATAAAAAGTAAAACTCAAAGAAGGTATAGTCCCTTAAAGAAACCTCGCTGAGATATTCAGATATTTTACAGTATTACTGCCTGTTTAAAAATACGCTCTGGGTTTCCACCTTCCCCCCACTTCCCACCCCTCTTCCCTCCCCACCCCCCACCCCCCCATGGCAGGTGTGTAATTAATTAAATGAACTGATCTCACTCTTGCTGGTTTTTATGGTTCTGGTACAAAGTAGCTGAACTGAATAAAAAGCTTCTGCTCACATTCATTTTGCATTTTGAAATGAAATAGCATAACATATGTTGCTGATCTCCATGACGTTCACTGTAGCTAAATGGTAACATCATGAAATTATTAATAAAACCTGGTACTCTTCATTGCAACTTCTACAGAGAATTTGCACGCTCACTTTTTGGAGAAGGAATTGTCTGTATGGTTTCCTTGTAGCAAGGCTGAGGCTCAGCAGTAAATAGCTTCCCTCAAAAGCACTGTTGCTATTTATGTGTAAGGAAGACTCTACAGCCATAAATGCTGCACCTTTCCTATGGACAGTGAGTTCCAAAGGCTATCAACCCAGCCACTTTAAATGAGAAAGAGAGAGGAAGAAAGGAGGAAACAGGGAAAAGACACAAAGCCTTATGGCATGAATGTCAAAGGACTTGATTAGCAAATATACAGCCAAGGTGTTGTTACAGTGGTGGAAAAACTCTGATCTCTGACAGACAGTGCAAATCACAGCCTCCCAATAATTTGAAATGCAGACTAATGTGAATTGTACACTGACAACTTCCCTGCTTTTCTTCTTTAACCATCCCTTCTTATATGTTCATGTCTCAGAAGCCCATTAAACACAAATCTTCTGAAAATACCTATCTGAGAAAGTGGGAATCCTCCCATTTTCCTGAAGGGCAACTCAGCTCCCCTTAATCTTGCAGAATTCCCACTGGCTGCTAAAAGTATCATAGTGCTGCAACTTCTGCAACTGTGAAACACAAACCCGACACAATTACAAGACATAGATTGAGATGTTTCAATAGCTTCAGCCACCCATAAGGACAAGCGAAAACCTAGGACACAAGCCTCTTGCAGAAAACACCCTTTCTTTTGATTGAATGCCTTTTGAAATTGCCCTCATTATAGTGCAAAGTAATATGCAATGGGGTTGCCTCTCAAAGTGACCCTGTTAGAGATTGCCACTTGTGAGAAAATCCATTCAAAAGTGGAGGCTGGATGAAACTGTATAGCAGGTCAAATGGCACTAGTTAGAGAAATGAAGAGAGGTGCTTCAGTCCAATGATTCTCTGGGAAGTTAAGTAACAATAACAAATTTCATGAATACAAATGCACAAAGATCAGACAAATGAAAAACTGCCAGACACAAGTGAGAAAGATCTCAAAGCACTTCCTCCTTCCAGGCTCCATTGAGCAGAAGCAGCTCTTCAGTCCTGGGAAGAATGATGAAATCTCAGAAGATAAACATGCTGTGTGGTCTGGAAACACCTACATTGAGATCTTTACAGAGTTGTTGTCATCTGGGGTGTCCCTAGATTATCCCACTGTTGTCAAGGCAGTCATGCAGCCTAGAAGTAGAGCTTTTGAGTCCTCTGTAAACAGTGATGTCTGCCTAGTACAGTTGGGGGGTTCAGAAGCCACCCTGCTCCCTCTCTTCTGTCAAAACCCAGTGCAAAACTCAGCTCATTTTATGGACAAGAAAAAGATAGACAAAGACAACACAAGATTCTAGCGTTATTGACTCTAATCACCCATGAATGGACAGTCATTTTGTTGTGCCTCCTTACTCTGCAGAGATCACCGAGTTCAACAATCAGCTTGCTTTTAAATACAAGGCAGTTGTCCTCGTTGACCTATGATGAGGACAAGGCACAACACAAAAGCTATTTGCAGTAGTCAGGTGAAAATGTAGGGGAGATGCACTAGTTTGAAATTGGTTTCTTTTCTGGGGTTTCCTGTGATGACTTTCTGCTCATCATTTTTCATCTCAGAGTACGAGGACCAATCAGTCAGCTGTGTGCTTTTCCTTTTTGCTGAACAGTACTTGGAAGTCAACACTCACTGCAGGTTACAGAATGAAACAAAAAATGGAAACTGTATGCTGCAGGTTATTTACAGATTGCTGCTGAGCAAATTTAATCACAGACCTCTGTAACTCTATCATCATTTCCCTTGATGAGAACATCACAGAGTTAAATTTGGTAAAGGAGGGGAAAAATAGACATAATCCATGTATAACAGTAACAGCCAATTCTGCTGTGATGGGAAGAGGCACTGTATTAGGGCCAATACATTAGACCAACTTTTGCATTGCAGCTGGGACTTTTAATGTCCATTAAAATTCCCCTGGCATTTCCCTCAGAAGGTAACCACGCCCCTCAAAGAAGCTTTCATTTTTAGCCCTACTGAGAAGGCAGGATACATCATAATCATCTTGCTTAGTCACTGCCTTATGAATTCTTCATGTGTAACATATGATTGAAGTACAGTAATACATATCTTGGAGTTCAGTGCAAGTGCCAGGTAACTCATGTGTGTTGTGGATTATAAGGAGCTTTCCGATTATGAGGTTTCTGATTATCACAATCAATTATCTGGGAGGTTCAGTGTGTTTCCCCTCCTTTTAGACCTGATTTACCTTCAGGTTTGGATAAGAAACATCTGTTATTCCACTGATCACAATTTCTTTCTAACCAACAGAGGTAGAATAATAATTGCCACAAAAAATGGAAAACAGATGTTGTATAGCTGAGGAATAACCATCGCAAGCTGCAGTTTGTGGTGATCAGAGTCACAGTGCATATGTGTATCATTGTCTGTTTGCTGGTGTAATAGAGCACAAAAATAATTGGAAACTTGTTCCTTCTTTCTTGCTTGTATCACCAAGACTGTTCTTACTTTGATCTTCCAATTAAAACTTAACAATGGCTTTTGGCAATAAACTTCCTAATTATAATTATCTTTTATGCTCTGCTCTCAGAGTATCTCATCTTTCAAACCCCCACTACTGTTCCTCTGTTTATTAGGTTTGCATGGCAACTTTTTACTAGTGGGAGGGACTACAGGGGTGGCTTCTGTGAGAAGATGCCAGAAGCTTTCCCCATGTCCAAAAGAGCTAATGACAGCTGGCTCCAACACAGACCTGCTGCTGACAAAGGCTGAGCCAGTCAGTGACTGTGGCAGTGCCTCTGGGATAACATATTCAAGAAAGGGGAAAAAAGAGCTGCTCAAAAGCAGCCGGAGAGAGAGGATGGAGAATATGTGAGAGAAACAGCCCTGCAGACACCAAGATCAGTGAAGAAGGAAGGGAGGAGGTGCTCCAGCAACCAGAACAGAGATTCCCCTGCGACCTGTGGTGAAGACCATGGTGAGGCAGGCTGTCCCCGTGCAGCCCATGAAGGTCCACAGTGGGGCAGATATCCACCTGCAGCCCATGGAGGACCCCACGCTGGAGGAGGTAGATATGCCTGAAGGACAGTGTGGTCCTATGGAGCGCCTGTGCTGGAGCAGGTTCCTGGCAGGGCATGTGGGCCCATGGAGAGAGGAGGCCATGAGGGAGCACATCTGCTGGCAGGACTTAGAATCACAAAATCATAGCATCATTAAGGTTGGAAAAGACCTCTAGGATCATCAAGTCCAACCATCAACCCAGCACCATCATGCCTGCTAAACCATGTCCCAAACTGCCATGTCTACGCCTTTTTTGAACACCTCCAGGAAGAGTAATTCCACTGCCTCCCTGGGCAGCCTGTTCCAGTGCTTGATCACTCTTTTAGTAAAGACATTTTTCCTAATATCCAGCCTAAACCTCTCCTGATGCAACTTGCAGACATTTCCTCTAGTCCTATCACTTGTTACTTGGAAAAGACCAACACCCACCTCTCCACAATGTCCTTTCAGGCAGTTGCAGAGAGCGACAAGGTCTCCCCTCAGCCTCCTCTTCTCCGCACTAAACCCCAGCTCCCTCAGCTGCTCCTCATAAGACCTGCTCTCCAGACCCTTCACCAGCTTCGTTGCCCTATTCTGGACACACTCCAGCAACTCAATATCCCTCTTGTAGTGAGGAGCCCAAAACTGAACACAGTGAGATGTGGCCTCACCAGTGCCGAGTACGCGCGCACAATCATTTCCCTCGTCCTGCCGGCCACACTATTCCTGATTACAAGCCAGGATGCTTTTGGCCTTCTTGGCCACCTGGGCTCACTGCTGGCTCATGTTCAGCTGGCTGTTGACCAACACTCCCAGGTCCTTCTCCGCTGACCAGCTTTCCATCCACTCTTCCCCAAGCCTGTAGCGTTGCTTGGGGTTGTTGTGACCCAAGTGCAGGACCCGGTGCTTGGCCTTGTTGAACCTCATACAATTGGCATTGGCCCATCAATCCAGCCTGTCCAGATCCCTCTGTGGAGCCTTCCTACCCTTGTGACCTGTGACCCTGTTGGGGGACCAATACTGGGGCAGTCTGTTCCTGAAGGACTGCACTCTATGGAAAGGACCCATGCTGGAGCAGTTCATAAAGAACTATAGCCGTGGGAAGGAGAAGGACCCACATTGGAGAAGTCTGTGGAGCCCTGTCGCTTGTGGGAAGGACCCTGTGCTGGAGCCAGGGAAGAATGTGAAGAGGAAGGAAAGGCAGAGACAACGTGTCATGAACTGACCACAACCCCCTTTGCCCATCCCCCTGCACTACTTGGGGGGAGAAGTAGAGAACTAGGAAGTAAAACTGAGCTCAGGAAGACGGGAGGGTGGGGGAAGGTGTCTTAAGATTTAGTTTTTATTTCTCGTTACCCTACATCAATTTGTTTGACAATAAATTAAATTAATTTCCCTGAGAGGAGTCTGTTTTGCCCATGACGGTAATTGGTGAGTGATCTCCCTGTCCTTATCTTGACTCACAAGCCTGTTGTCATATTTTTGTCCCCCTGTCCAACTGAGGAAGGGAGTGATAGAATGGTTTTGGTGGGCACCTGGTGTCCAGCTGGGGTCAACCCAACAGACTCTCCTGTGAACCTGCTTGTTTTCCTAGGTGCTTATACACAGAGCTATCCTCCATAGCATTTAAGACCATTGACTATATATATTCTATGTTTATGTGCTTTGTACACCTCATTTTTTGTGCAGTCTTTCCACTGTTCTGTGCTTTTCCTGGCCTCTGTCTTCTATCGCTATCTGTATCTTGTTTTTCCCTTGTTCATTTCAAAAAATCTCCCATGCTTCCTACAGATTCTAACAAGTCAAAAAGTGGTTTTCATAAGCCTCAAACCTTGGATTAACACTAGAATTTTCTACTAACCCTTGATATTCTCTTTTCCTTAATGTTGCTGCCTGATTGCTGTCTGCAGCCAAGCACCCTCAGCTGCTTGTCACCCTCCCTCCACCCCAGTGGGATGGGGGAGAGAATCTGAAGTGCAAAAGTAAGAAAAGTAATGGGTTGAGATAAGAACAGTTTAATAATTGAAATATAGTAGTAACAATGATAACAACACCAAAATTGTAATGAAAACAACAGGAGAGAGAGAGAAAAGCAAAAGCCAGGAAAAACACGTGCTGCAACCACTCACCAGCCACCGACCAACCCAGCCAGCTCGAGCAGCGATCACTGCCCCTGCCCAACTCCTCCCCGCTTATATAGTATGATGTCACATGGTTTGGGATATCCCTCTGACCAGTTTGGGTCAACTGTCCTGGCTGTGCCCCGTCCCAGCTTCTAGTGCCCCTGGCAGAGCACGGGAAGCTGGAGAAATCCTTGACTAGTGCAAGCACTACTTAGCAACAACTAAAGCATCACTGTGTTATCAATATTATTCTCATATTAAATCCAAAACATAGGACTATACCAGCTACTAGGAGGAAAATTAACTCTATCCCAGCTGAATCTGTCCAGGACATTTACCCAGAGAAGAAATCCTGCAGGCTGTGACAGAAAAATGGAATGCCTCTGAAAGGTTTCAGGCAGGAACCTCATCTCCCCAAGGATAACTGTTTAGGCTCAGGTAACTAATCTGTAATACACCAGATATCCTCCAGGATGTTTTTTTCTTGTACAGTTTATGTCACTCAACATGGAAAGTGCCTGAACTACTGGTGTGGAAATTAAAGTTATTGTTCCCTGGAATTTTATTTCCTTCTTCCAGCTTATGAAAACTGAAAATGGCCACCATGACTCACTCCTTTTAAGACAATTTTGTTATTGAGGGTTAAAGTTTTCACTGTGTTATTGTTAAGACTAGTGTAGCTGCCAGAAGCATTTATGATTTTTTTTCCTCTGTCATTAAAATAAGCCCATCTATCAGGCTGTCAGCTCATGTGAAAAACAAAACCAAGCCTAATCTAGAAAACTTCACAAATGGATTCCTAAGTGTCAGCCATGTGCGTTATTATGGCTAATTTCAAAGAAAGGGCCTCGGATGTCCAATATGAATGACTCATTGCAGAGTGTCTTTAAGAGAATGGTGAATGAAAATCTGCACCAAATGAGAGCCTGCAAGAATAATTGTTGATTAAAAATGTCTTATTCCAGTAAATTTTATTGGATTAGAATACTGCGTTAGCTTTGTAATGCGGTGGGATTCCTTTTGACCATGATTTTAATATCTGTTTTGGTGTGCTAGCTCTCTTGCCTCTACATCACAAGCACTGTTACATATGGGCGCAACTCATTCCCTGAAAAGGTCCAACTATTTTATTTCTATGGAGCATTAGAGCAGGACTTAAACAGTCCTATCTCCACAACTAAATGTAAGAAAGAAATGAAGAAGCTGTGATTTTAAAAAAGGTTTTGTGTTGTTGGTTGTTGCTGCTTTTTGGTTTCTTTTCTGTCTGATTGTCTGTCTACTAAAGTTTTGTATGTAGCTGTAAGATACAGTATGCATCAGAAAATAGACAGGGACTAAGCTTTGAAGCAGCTTAGTGTACCTCTGCAAGTAGTAACAGGAATTTAACATATTGATAGCTACAGCACTTGGCACATTGCACCATGATTATCTACTTGAACCAGAGCAGCAGGCTCAGCCTGGAAAAACCTGCCCTGGAAATAGTTACCCATATATAGCACTGATCTGCATGAAGGCTTTATATAGGGTCACCTGTTTGGTCTTTTTGGGCTGCATTATTTTGAGCTTCTCCTTTCACATTTTTGCCATGCATTTCAGTGAGCATACTCCTGTCCATATGGGACTCCTTAATGGAGACACTGTCTGCCTGACACAGAATATGCTTGTACTTGTGGGGAGCTGAGGGGCCACATCAGTGATGGGAATGAGAAATGCTTATATCAATCTAGCTGCTGTTTTGGACATTGGAGCCTCATATGGGCATGAGATGAGCAGAAGGCATTATAGGAGTGAATTTTTACCCAAAGAAGGCACCAGAAGCCAAAGGAATCATTCATATTTCTTATAATTACAGGGAAAATGGAGGAGGCTTAACTGGACTGCTATATTCAGCTGGCTTTTAGTAACACTATCTCCTCACAGAGATGAGCAGTTTTGAACCATACGTATAAACACTGAGCAGCAATAGCTTAATGCATGCAGGTTTAGCAGGCCCCCACTACTGGGAGGAAGCAAGTCACCAACTCAAGATAAACAAGAAAGACATCTCTCTGGAGCACACAGATGAGACAAACCAGAGCCATTCAGTGCGATGCTGCCCTTCTTACGTGTGAACTAGTTGCTCTGGATCATTGCAGTGGCGCATCAGAAGGCATAATTTTAAGGCAGGAAGCTGTCCAGTGGAGACACAGCAGTAGTTCCTCTTTCAAAGCATGGTATTGAGCTGAGGGAAGTTACTGGGGAGCTTCTAAAGGTGCTGTTTGACTTCATATATGCTGTAGCTTTTGGCAGGTAGGTACATACACTCCTCACCTGGCCTGATGTTACTTGTGAACTGGAACTTGAGAACACTGCAGATCAACAGCAAATCCTTTGCCAGAGCACATTTTCCTTGCTACCTGCGTGAGTGGAGACGATGTGAGAAACAATTTGGGTAAGTGTTGACATGCCGCAGTCTGTGTAAGGATGCCTGCTTTGTTGTGGCAATCTTCTAGGTTATGTATGAGGACAAACTGGGGGTCATTTGCACCAGATTAGAAGGAGGACTTTTTTGTGTATGGATGAGGTTCAGGTAGCCAAGTTTTGATCCAGAACAGAAGAAGTCAGAAATGACAATTTTTTTCTAACAAACAGTCCATAACTTTTCTGCCAAGGACTTAAAAGAAGCAGGAAAATTTGAAAACAAACAAAAGGAGTGTTTTCCCATTTTTAGAGTTTTTGTAGCTTTACTTCAGAAACCTCCTGCAGAAATGAAATTCTATGCCACAGTTTCTGGATTCCACCCTGAGTACGGCAAGTGGTTTTCCCTTCCAACTTCACAATGGCTTAGGGACCTTGAACATTGGCGGAAATGGTTGCCTGGGACAGCAGAACAGTCCCAGTGCTGCACTGAAACACTACCTTAGGTTGCAGAAACACTGGGGACTACCTATAAGGATAAAATATCTATTACTACCAGCCCTCTGGTGCCATATATTCACCTGTGTCAGGAGGTAGTTTTTCTGTCTCTGGAAATGTATGCAAATTAATTGAATGAATTACTTAGTGGAATAATTAAGGGAGGAATAGTGAGTTACCAAGGGCTGTGTTCTGCCTGGACTATCTGGGAGCTGTCTGGGAAAGTCACAGTTATCATTCTGCCACAGGGGAGCAGAAATGAAGCATGTGCTGAACATACCTCTGACAGACACAAGCCTTTCTAGCTTTCCTTTCTTTCCAGGAAAGGAAAGCCTGCATCCACTTTTCAATTGCTTTTCAGGGATTCTGAAAAGCCTTATGCGTACCACTCATGTTAAGCAAGGAACATTTTGGGGTTTTTTAATTTAATTTTATTTTATTTTGGTTTTTTTTGTTTTTAAATCAGGCTATGACACAAATTAGTCCATCACAAGAGTCAGTGCTAGGAAAAGCATGTTGCCACATATACACTGCACAGTGGTTGCAGTCCCACTCTGATCCAGTGCATATAGGCAATTTGTAGGTTTGTGTTGACTAAAGGTCTATGTGTTGCTCTAGGTCTATGTAGCAGGATGTGCTGCTATAAATCAGTGTTTGTACGTTTCTTTTTCTGAAGTCACAACTGGAGCCCATTAAGATGTTGGAGGCAGAATGGTATTTCAGCTTTACTGAAAGGGAAAAAGGTGGTTCCCATAAAGCCTACTTTATCCTGAAAGTAACCTACCATGGGTATTGTTCAGCTGCACTCCCTGGCTGCTGTTATAGCACAGAGGAACAAGGAGGCAAGAAGATGGGGATGAATATTCAGCATGCTGGCTAAGAGAAGTCCTTCATTACTGGAACATCAATGTTTCAGGTTTTCCATGTTATGAAGAAGAAACCAACCTTATGGCTTTCACCTAAGATATCACTCACATCTTTCATAACCATAGCAACAATATTTATTTACTTCAACTAAGCATGTCCTCACTAGTTGTTTTCTCTTTTGTGTGTGAGTTTCCTTCAGCAACAAACTGGAGCCGTCATTAGACTTTGTATAACTGTAGTAATGAGGATTCTCCAGCTGGACCCCCACCAGCCTCATTAAAGCTTAAGGTGGCCAAGGCCATCCTAGTCTCTAAATTGTCCTCAAGTATTTATTTCCACATTCTCTTGCTCTTAACATTCATAGCGATATTGAGGTGTAAACAGGCTTCATAGTGGAGGCACTGGAGAGGGCTTGATCTAACTGGATTAGAAAAGCTTTCAGGACTTCAACTGACCATGAGCTGTGGTCTTCTAGCATTGCTAACAGCTTGACAATTCCATACTGAGGATTGTCAACCTAAATTTAGTGATTTTTATGGCTAAAAACTGAAGACTGTTTTGCAGTGCAATGCTTCTACTCAAAGAGTTGAGGTTTGGCTTTTGGCCAGGTACTACATGCAAAGAGAACCATTTTCCCCTAAGCTCTACATTAGTGTAAAGGTAATGCAAAGTACAGATGCAAAAGAATGGGAAGCTGCATGGTAAGAATCAACACAAACATTGCTTATGTCAGCTGTTGATAATTTCTTCCTTACTGCATGGACTTGATCAGAGGACTTTGGAAAGGCTCCCAAACACTCCAAGTCAGTAGCTGCATCTGCAATGTATTGTCTAATATCTATCAGCATGGTCTGGAATTTTTATTAAAAAAAATTCTGAAATTTCAATAACAGAAATATAATAATTTTAAATTTAGAGTGATAAGTTATTGACCCCACTTTGCCTTCCTTCCTTATTTCTTGAGATCACTGTGTATGTAATAGTGAGGTTCAAACTTGACATTAGGAAGCATTTATTTACCAAGAGGGTAGTCAGGCTGGAACAGGCTTCCTAGAGAGATGGTTGATGCCCCATGCCTGTCAGTGTTTAAAAGACATTTAGACAATGCCCTTAATAATATTCTTTAAATTTTGGTCAGCCTTGAAATGGTCAGGCAGCTGGTCTAGATGACCATTGTAGGTCCCTTCCAACTACTCTACTCTACTCTAAAGAAATTGTATTTTGGTTTTATTTTTTCCTATTTTAATTTTTTTCTTCACTGCAGAGTTTTTAGAGCTTAGCTGAAAAGCACAATACACATACAGCTGAAGAAAAAATCCTATTCTTCTGAGTTGCAAAAAGACAATAAACACCCCAAAACATGCAAAAAAGAAGAATAAAAAGATGCAGTTATTTATTTGTCAAAAATTTGAAAATGTACTTGAATATTTAATCAGAAATTTTGGATTTTGACAAAGTGAAGGAATTGTAAGAGGATTTTTACTTTGAGGTAGAGAATAATTTTTTAAATCAAGAACATTTCATAAGCCCTGTACAAGTTTATCAGAAGCAAAAGTTGGAGGCAGCTTTTAAATATGGGAGAGTTGAAACAACTATCCAGGTTCTCTTATTTAGTGAATTTTAACAGAATATTGTAAATGAATGACATGCTATATGTGATCTGAAAATGTGTGTCTCCTGAAAGGGAGAATGTTCATGTGGTTTCAAATTATCTTAAAGGAAGGAAGCAGCATCAGGTTGTTACACTATTTCAAAGACATAAATACAGTGACACTATTCTAGATTGATTTCTAAGGATTTCTAGGCACATCTTAAATGTGATATTTACAGTGTTATTTCACCCTCCTTCCGAAATGCTTCTGTGCAGTTTATTCTGAAAAGTTGCTCAGCTAAAAAAATACTGTTCTATTTGATCAGAAGAAAATATAGAATCATGATGGTAAACTTATTTTATATTTTGGGACTTTTTTTTTTGAGAGGAAGATAATTCCAGCTATGCATAATCAGGGAACTTGGTGGAGTTATTTTATATTTATGCAGGGACATATAGGGACAGCATCAGGAATCACTAGTAGAAGAGAGAGAAAAAAAGTTTATTTATATACTAAATATTACCCCTTCTGAAAGCTTACTTCAATAAACGACATCTACTTTTAGCTGTCAAAGTCATTGCTAGAAAATAAATTACTGAAATGCTATTTTAAAAAAGTAGTGAATCTCACCATAACAGTTTTGAAGTAAGAAATTGTAATAATTTTGCTGCAATGTGTAACTAGCAAAGAGGAAAGCCACACTTTTCATGCTCTGCCTCAGTGATATGATGTAATATTGCTCACTTTATTGCCTATTATGCACTAGAAGTTTTAGATGGGCCATTTCTCAATGAGCTACTGATAAAAGAAAGAAACATGTCCAGGAAAGAAGTGTCTTTTTTTTTTTTCCTTACTACTTTCTCATAGTGTTACATATTTTATAGTTTCTGCTATTGCTGTAAAAAATGAAAGCTTGTGAAAGGTTTCCATCAATCTATATAAAATGTTTTTCATCCTCACTTCTAAGGAATGTCAGTTGCTGATCTCCCACAACTTACAAGTAAAGAATTATCTCAGCCATCACCTGGAAACCCCATGCACCAGAAAAAACAAAAGCCAGCCAAACTCTGGGACATGAGATTTCATATATATTTTAAAATATATTTATATATTTAACAGAATATTTTTTTTCAAAAGTGACTGGATGTAAGAAAACCATACTTACTGTACTTTGTACATAACAAAATGTTGATCTGATTCAATCATAGAATCATTAAGGTTGGAAAAGACCTCTAGGATCATCAAGTCCAACCATCAACCCAATGCCACCCTGCCTCCTAAACCGTGCCCTAAGTGCCACGTCTACTCATCTTTTAAATACCTCCAGGGATGGCAACTTTACCACCTCTCTGGGCAGCCTGTTCCAATGCCTGACCACTCCTTCAGTAAAGAAATTTTTCCTAATTTACAATCTAAACCTCCCCTAATGCAGCTTGAAGCCGTTTCCTCTCATTCTATCACTAGTGACCTGGGAGAAAAGACCAACACCCACCTCACTACAACCTCCCTTCAGGTAGTTATAGAGAGTGATAAAGTCTCCCCTCAGGCTCCTCCAGACTATGGAATAAACCCATTTCTATTCTAGTCAACCTAAGTGTTATTACTATAGTAAGATGAAATTTTATTTACTGACCTTGTTTAAAAGCCAGGGTACCTACAAAAATAATAGTTCATCTTACTTTTGACATTGTTAATCAGTGGCAGATTTTGTGTTGGCTTAAACTGAGGTCCTCTCTAGAATTTTGTGGTTTTGTATTCTATTACTGATCATTCTTTAACTTTTTGTGTTTGAATGCTATGCATTGAAATGTCACTAGGTGTTTTTCACACTTGTGTCAGTCTATTCAGCTATAGCATTTGTGGTATTGTATAGTAGGTAGGATCAAAGTCAGTCTTAAAATATATCTCAGTAAATGAAGAAATATGCTAGCTCCATAAAGGTGATTTTGGAATATTTTCATTAATACTTAGTCTAAGGTAGCCAGTATTGTATCCTGCTGCTTTCCATCAGCTTCAAAATTAATGTCTATACTAATTAATTTGTCTTTCTGTCAATCTCTCTTTCTCCCCAAAAACCCCCACTCCTAATAAATAAAACAGGGTATGCTCTGTTTCTTGGCCCCAAGAACAAGTGCATGGCAAGGCTTCCACCAGTATGGGTACATTCTGCCATTTACTCTGAAGACAGGTTGGTCTCACCTGCACTGCTATTTGAAGGAATCCCTGCCATATGCAGTTGCGAAGCCGTGCCTGAAAGTTATTTGGACAGTGAATGTTGGTGAGGCTACAGGGAGGTGACAACAATTAAATAGTATAAGTAAGTTTGCTTCTGCAGAAACAGCCTAAGGCCCTAGGATGGACCATAGGCTCTGCCACAGTTCTGCTTCTCCAGCATCATGAGAAGTTGAGACTCAAGCACATATCCTATAAAAGAAAACCATGGACCTGATTTCCAAGATCTTTGTATCATACATAGTGATTTACACTGGTGTTTTACATCCACTTTGTAATGTGGCAGATACAGGAACCGGTTGAAACGTAGTAGGTTTATAATGATGTATATTTATCCTCTTCCACACTTAGATTTACATTTGGTTAACATTTCTTCATTCCTTTTCTATCTTTTTATACATATTAATTACATTGTGGGACATGAAATTTAGTGAAAACTGTGTATAACTGGTTAGAAAGAAAAAAGCCAAACCAAAACATTTTCAGATGTGTTTGTAGCACCTGGAGATGTGCATAACAATGTTCTAATTAACTGTTAATTTCAAAGGATATAGGCAAGGGAACATTGTAAACACTGAGGAAATATTTCAAGTACATTAATCTATATTGGCAACTCCTTTCAATGCTAGAGCTTTGGAAAACAATCAGTGAGCTAAAATCCAGGAATTTTAGTTGAGGCATGAAAAGGTGGTTATCATCAAAAGAATACAATAATAGATGCATTAACTATAGTCCATACTGACTCTTTATTCAAGAAAAATTCTGAAATGACTACCGAAAGTTTTGACTAAGAATGGCCAGATTTGATCTACAAACAGTAGCAATTTCTGGTGAGGAATACTAACTTCAGCTTGTTGCTTGAAAATATATTTATATATATTTTGACTGCTTTGTAGGTATGTGTGTATGTACAGCAGAGAATCTTGGAAAGAGCAGGCAAACAGATACGTATGAGAAGTAGGGACATTCTTCATGAAGTAACAGGCTGTATTCTCATTTTCTTTCAGTAATGGGTATCTCCACCCATTACTGGCATTTCATTGTCAGCAAAGTATCCTCAATTCAGAGCACATGTTTTGCAAAGGAAATTCAAGGGAGAGAAGATATATGAAAACTTATTCTTCCCCTTTCTTACTGGTTGGAGCTTTTCATGCTGTTTGCAAGGTCAACAGTCTATTTTCCTAGCCCAGGTCATTCTTGAACTTTTATTTTCTTAGAAATAAAGAATTAGATCTAATTTTTGAGATAAACACATGCACACACACAACTCTGAAGCTGACTGGATGAGATATCTCCACATAAAAAGAAGTAAAAATGCCACATACCAAGGGCGCTCATCATGAATACGCAAAGTATGTTCTGTATTAAGCAAAATACAAAGATTGGAACTGCAGGTTAGCAATTCTGTTTGAAACCAGAAGGTTTTGTATCTTTTGGGTAAAGGAACAAAATGTCAGATACCTTGCAGAGGGAAAGGATATGGACCAACAAATTCCATGAATGTCAACGTGGAGCTTGTGAACAGGTGCAGAGACTTAGAGCAAAGTTTTAGGCCAAATTCTGGTGATGCTTCTGTGATTCACTAGTGCAAAGAATTTGCGCAAATTTTACATGTGGTATAGAGTAATTATAGGGTTAAATGACTATCATGTGGTTGCACTCCATGTATTTAAAACTGGTGTTTACACTTCTGTTGACCTATTGGTGTTGTTATGTTTCAGTCTGTGCTTTAATATATGTAAATTTTAAGATCTAAAATATTTCCATAATAGGATCTTTATTTCTGCAACCAGACCATTCACAGGTCTACCATACCAGTGGCTTCCCTATCATTTGAGGTTTTTTGCATTCTTCTGACCCCATAGAGCAAGTATTTTGGCCCATGCTTGGAGTACAGTGTACATTTCATTACATTTCTGTAGTTATTATGGTCATAACCTCTGGCCACATTATGGTTGTTTCCTCAATGGGAAAAACAGTCCTTAAGAAAACAAAACAAAACAAAAATTTCTGGAGAGGATTTTATAGTTGCCACTGGATGTTAAGTGTCCAGCTTCTACACGTCTTCACAAATTCTTTTATGCCTTTTGAATATTTTCCTCTAAATTTACATTTTGTGAAGGCTTAGTGCTAAAAATGTGAGAAGCGTGAGTATCATGTGATGAGCCAATTCTCTGCAGGTTGAAGGTCCATGGGCAACAAGCTGCAGTGGCTAATTGATTTCATTACTAGAAGGAAAAAAAATGGCACCATCTAATAAATTGAAAAATATTCCACCAGTACAGAGCCATGTGTTATACCAAACAGCTGATCTGAATTACTGATAAGGGATATTAATCTATAGCAATAAGTGATTTAAAGATGAAGAACAAATGGCTACTTTATGAAGGAAATGAAACTTTTCTATGATTAATAATAAACATACTGATAGGGATGTAAGAGGAATAGTAGCAATATGTCATTGATCTGTGGAATGAAGCATTCTGATACTGGCATGGTTAGCGTCACTTGACAAACTACTGTAAGAATTAATATTTATCTCCTTGCACCACCAGCTGTTTATGGGGTCAACAGTGTGAGCCATGCTTTTTGTGCTGTTATTCTTCAATGTACTGAATCTTGAATGCAATGCATCTAGAAATAGAATTTCAATACAAACCCCCCTTGATTGACTAGAGCCAGAATGCCATTTTCATAAGTACTCCACTCTTGTGAATGCACAAAGAGTGTGTATTTTTACTTGCAGATTGCTTTGGCAGTGTACCCAAGTTTTATATGTATGAGCATACCCTGTCATGTTTTGCTGCTCTTTTTGTTGTTACATGCTTAACAAAGGAAGAGATTGTGAATTGCAAATCTTCTAGTTGATCTGAGAGAAATCAACTCTGAATACAACTTAGAATACAAGTTAGAGGGACCACACCTAAAATTTATAATAGAAAGCTTCAAGTACAGTTGTGAGAAAGAGTATTGTCAATAAATTTCATAGTCCAAATGAAGTATGCAGTGCACACCAGCACCTCAGGATTAATTCTCAGGTTACAGTGAGCTTGGAAAATTGCTATTTCTTGACCTAAAAGGAGGTTAAAACACTTTCACTGGAAACTGATTCACTTTAAAGTATTTAGCACTGTTCATATTTTGTAGAAGTATCTATGACAGGGCTGGTTTCAATTGGTACTTTATGTAGCAGTTGTGGGAATCTCATCATACATAGAAAGAAATCTGAATGAGTGTTTAACAAGATGGGCCATTTTGCTATTTTTCTTCTAAAACGCTATCTGAAAGAGGAGCTGAAAAGTACAGATGTGCTGTATGTCTTGCGTTTGTGTACATGACTGCTCCACATTCTGAAGGAAAGTGATTGTTACAAAACCCCTTTGCTATTAACCTTGCTCTTTAAATAAACATGACATTCAACATCATCAAATACTGTTGCATGCTGCAAAACATAGGATGCATCTTTATTCTTCATGCTATAGTTCCAGTGAAACCATGGTTGGATCAGGACAACTCTGAGTTGAAGCGATACATCACAGACTCAGAATAAAGATTGGAGAAAACCAATGAAAACTTTAGACCATTCCTTCACTTGAATCAGGTACACTAAACATATAGCATTTTTGACAAATGTTTGCCTGACCTTAACCTCCAATGATAGCAATGACCACTTGTGTAGTGGCATTATGGATGTAATTATTCAAAGGTGTGCAGAGAAAATTAACCATCATTAGATGCAGAATTGGGCTATATAAATCCTCTGCAATGCTGTACCTTAAAGAAGGTGAAACACAAACACCATTACACCCACACATCACTTGACTTGCAGAAAAGCAGTATCCATGGCTATTTTACAGGAAGGATAAAAGTAATGGGAAAAGGGCCCTGCAATACAAGATTTTGCAAACCGTGAACAGTTCTAATGCCTGTCTGTTCCCGTGGCTATGTTTACATGAAGAAGTAATCTGGTGCAATAGGAAAGGATCAAAACTGGAATAGGTTGCCCAGAAAAACGAAGAAGTCTCTGTCTTTGGAGGATTTCAGGTCTTGACTTGGGCAGGGCAAAGCCCTGAAAAGCCTGGTCTTATTTCATTGCTGAGTCTGGTTGGGCAGGAAGTTGGATTTAGCGACCTGCCTTCCCACATGAGCAGTTACCTGATCAGGACACTGGAGCAGCTGGTGCACCTGTACTGTGTGCTGGTTGGAGGTCTTAGTCTGAAACTTATTTAGTTCTGTCGGCTGGACCAGACCTTCCTATCAGGGATATGGTTTGAGGCTGTGTAAAGCTCAGTTACAGCCCTGGACCCTTATGGAGGCTGGGTGCATTTAGTGAATGCCTGGAGCACGGGTTCAGGTTAGCATCCTCCAAATGGAAGCTTTTTCACATACATAAAATTGACCCAATGTGCAGTCCCTAGTTGCATATAAGGATTTACTTCAGAATAACATTTTTCCTCTGAAATAAAGTACTAAATGTGACACAAACATTTAGTGTAGTATTAAGGTACTAAAGTAGACACAAGCCATGTATATCAAAATAAATTTGATAACTTGATACTTAGTACTGTCTGTCTTCCTTGATCTAGTCATGAGTGACCTTGTGGAATTCTTCCTCTCAGCCTAAGAAGTACTGTGTAATCTGAGGTACGTTCTTTGAAAGGACAAGGAGTTTACTGAACTTTGGGTTTGACTGGAAAATTCTACACTAGCTCTAATTCATTTTTAGCTGAGAATTTATTGAGGTGTTTTTGTTATTATTTATTATCAAGAAGAGAGGGAAGAAACTGAAGATGATATCATAGAACTGTATTTTATTGCACCATTACCTGTTTTTCTGCTTGGACCTGTAATTTTCTTGTCGTTCTTCCTCAGCCCCTGGCCACTGACTGACAGGGAGACTTTTGTTACTCTAGTATCACTTAAATAATTTTCTGAACACTTAGAAATGAAGTGTTAATCATCCATCCCTCTCATGTACTCCTGATATGTCTGAGACATAATCAAAGCATAAAAGTATAAAGTATAAAAGAGAAAAAGTCTTCCCTACACAAAGAGTCAGGATAGCCTTTGCTACAAACAGCAACTTTTTCAAAGCAATCTTGCTTTGAAATGTAAAGGAAGAAAGGCAGATACAGCTGTTTGGACCGCCCGTTGGTAGAAAAGCCATTGTCTGCAGGAGCAGAAATTTGACAGTACCTTGTAGTAGAGAAGGCTTGCAACAGGATATTCTGCATCTATTCTTTAACATTGACCCAGCACTTTTCTCTTTCCCTTGCATTCCCATTCAAGTTTTTTAGTATGAGTCACACTTTCTAACTTCGGGTGGGGACACTACAGTCTTTTAATCTGGCCTCCTTTCTCACATAAACTATCAAACCTCACCTGATAATTTCTGCAGCAGATGCAAGAAAGCTCCCTGTCCGTTCTAAAGTTATTCATTACCAAAAGCACGGGGAACAAAAGAACAGAAGGAACAGTCAGAGTGAGGTGAAAAGTGCACTTAGGTGGCAGAGGAATTACAGCTATAGCCACTACCTGCTAGTTCTAAATCAAATCCATTTCTCCAATGAGAAAGAAAATTCTGGAAATCTAAAATATGTAGTCTACATTTTGTCCAATGAGCCTGGATACTTATAAATAAATAATGATCTATGCAAAGAACCAATAGAAATGGAAGATCAATAACAATACTTGCTGTGGTGGGTTGACCCCACCAGGTGCCCACCAAAACCGTTCTATCACTCCCCTCCTCAGTTGGACAGGGGGACAAAAATATGACAACAGGCTTGTGAGTCAAGATAAGGACAGGGAGATCACTCACCAATTACCGTCATGGGCAAAACAGACTCCTCTCAGGGAAATTAATTTAATTTATTGTCAAACAAATTGATGTAGGGTAACGAGAAATAAAAACTAAATCTTAAGACACCTTCCCCCACCCTCCCGTCTTCCTGAGCTCAGTTTTACTTCCTAGTTCTCTACTTCTCCCCCCAAGTAGTGCAGGGGGATGGGCAAAGGGGGTTGTGGTCAGTTCATGACACGTTGTCTCTGCCTTTCCTTCCTCTTCACATTCTTCCCTGGCTCCAGCACAGGGTCCTTCCCACAAGCGACAGGGCTCCACAGACTTCTCCAATGTGGGTCCTTCTCCTTCCCACGGCTATAGTTCTTTATGAACTGCTCCAGCATGGGTCCTTTCCATAGAGTGCAGTCCTTCAGGAACAGACTGCCCCAGTATTGGTCCCCCAACAGGGTCACAGGTCACAAGGGTAGGAAGGCTCCACAGAGGGATCTGGACAGGCTGGATTGATGGGCCAATGCCAATTGTATGAGGTTCAACAAGGCCAAGCACCGGGTCCTGCACTTGGGTCACAACAACCCCAAGCAACGCTACAGGCTTGGGGAAGAGTGGATGGAAAGCTGGTCAGCGGAGAAGGACCTGGGAGTGTTGGTCAACAGCCAGCTGAACATGAGCCAGCAGTGAGCCCAGGTGGCCAAGAAGGCCAAAAGCATCCTGGCTTGTAATCAGGAATAGTGTGGCCGGCAGGACGAGGGAAATGATTGTGCGCGCGTACTCGGCACTGGTGAGGCCACATCTCACTGTGTTCAGTTTTGGGCTCCTCACTACAAGAGGGATATTGAGTTGCTGGAGTGTGTCCAGAATAGGGCAACGAAGCTGGTGAAGGGTCTGGAGAGCAGGTCTTATGAGGAGCAGCTGAGGGAGCTGGGGTTTAGTGCGGAGAAGAGGAGGCTGAGGGGAGACCTTGTCGCTCTCTGCAACTGCCTGAAAGGACATTGT
Organism: Phalacrocorax carbo; assembly: GCF_963921805.1. Classification (NCBI taxonomy): domain Eukaryota; kingdom Metazoa; phylum Chordata; class Aves; order Suliformes; family Phalacrocoracidae; genus Phalacrocorax; species Phalacrocorax carbo. Next base: position 41,906,909 of record NC_087548.1, read on the forward strand.
GGAGAGGTGGGTGTTGGTCTTTTCCAAGTAACAAGTGATAGGACTAGAGGAAATGTCTGCAAGTTGCATCAGGAGAGGTTTAGGCTGGATATTAGGAAAAATGTCTTTACTAAAAGAGTGATCAAGCACTGGAACAGGCTGCCCAGGGAGGCAGTGGAATTACTCTTCCTGGAGGTGTTCAAAAAAGGCGTAGACATGGCAGTTTGGGACATGGTTTAGCAGGCATGATGGTGCTGGGTTGATGGTTGGACTTGATGATCCTAGAGGTCTTTTCCAACCTTAATGATGCTATGATTTTGTGATTCTAAGTCCTGCCAGCAGATGTGCTCCCTCATGGCCTCCTCTCTCCATGGGCCCACATGCCCTGCCAGGAACCTGCTCCAGCACAGGCGCTCCATAGGACCACACTGTCCTTCAGGCATATCTACCTCCTCCAGCGTGGGGTCCTCCATGGGCTGCAGGTGGATATCTGCCCCACTGTGGACCTTCATGGGCTGCACGAGGACAGCCTGCCTCACCATGGTCTTCACCACAGGTCGCAGGGGAATCTCTGCTCTGGTTGCTGGAGCACCTCCTCCCTTCCTTCTTCACTGATCTTGGTGTCTGCAGGGCTGTTTCTCTCACATATTCTCCATCCTCTCTCTCCGGCTGCTTTTGAGCAGCTCTTTTTTCCCCTTTCTTGAATATGTTATCCCAGAGGCACTGCCACAGTCACTGACTGGCTCAGCCTTTGTCAGCAGCAGGTCTGTGTTGGAGCCAGCTGTCATTAGCTCTTTTGGACATGGGGAAAGCTTCTGGCATCTTCTCACAGAAGCCACCTCTGTAAATCCTCAATACAGAAACCTTGCCATGCAAACCCAATACACTTGCAAGTAATATGTGCTCTGTATTAAAAGACAAAGGAGAATCATATCAGAATACGAGGAGTGAGTGCAGTTCCTTGTGTCATCTGTGAAAAGGTATATTTTCCCAGCCTAACCATATCAGATTATTTCTGCACATATTGAAAAAAAAACCCAGCAAAACATTAGACTGCTTGCTGTGATTCCTCACAAAGGCAGTTGCTGTGCAAAGTTCTCTTTCCTTCTCCTGAAGGCTGCTTTATTTTCTCCTTCCTTGTTTATCAACTCTGGAATCATGCTGCTGTATTATATTGATGGTACTCTATAGGCATCTCCAAAGACACATACATCCCCTTTTATTTTTCCAAAAAGCAGGCAGTACTTTGTATATTTTTAAAAAAATAGCAAATTGCTACTTTCCAGGAAATCTGTTCTGTCGTTGTAAATATGAGTTCTAGACCATTGTTGCATCGCCATATGAAGTGAGGTACTGGTAATTCTGATCGCTTATAACTGGTAGTTTCCTAACACAAGGATCTCTTATTACACTTAATGTTTTTTGGTCATTACCAGGCTGGTTGGAAAGTCTGCCATTGTTTTCTCCAATTCTATAAAAGCCATAGTGAGACCGTTCTTTAAACCCCCATTCTGATCCTGTTAAACTCCTCAGTTACTCGATAATTTGGTAATTTTATTATCAAGTTTAGGTGTTTCAGCCACAAAAATAGGGTGTTTCTCTAAGCACTGGTAAACACAGAAGCAGCAGTCAAGATTCAACACTGGGGACTGCTTCTGAGAAGCTGGCCTAAAGACCAGGTCTTGTTCAACAAGGAGTAAAGTATCCCTCTGACTTTGTGCTTTTAAACACATCTGTTGACTTCAGTGGGATGTATATGTGCTTGAAGTATACAAGTATCGAAGACTGATGATGAACTGAATCCTAAAAAAGGAGTCATGAATTAATGATGTCATTCTTAGTCTTTTTGTAACAAGAATTTTCTGTGACGGTGATTGCTTAAGATATTTGATACTGTCCCATAACATTTATAACACCTGTTCTATGGCCAGTGACAAATGCGCTGGGTCAGCCACCTTACTCTGGATGATTTAGGGTGCAATCTTCTGTTTAAATGATCCAGGTAATTCTGTACCTTAACATCTGACTTCAAAGAGTATTTATTCACCAGGAGTGACATTTGTCCAGTTCTTGGGTTCTTCTCGTAGTTGCCATGATTGATCAAAGATTATTGAGGGTGGCCTCACAATGACATCAGCCTAATCCCTCAGTACTTGTGGGTGCATCCTACCACGGCCCATGGATTTGCATATGTCCAATTTGCCTGATCCTCTTCAACCAAAGGTACATCTTCCTCTGTCCAGCCTTTCCCGCTGGTCTCTGGGACCTTGGATTCCTGAATGCTGATCTTGCTAATAAAGTTTGAGGCAAAGAAGGCATTCAGTCCTTCAGCCTTTTCCATGTCCTGTGTAACCAGCTCCTCCAACTTGTTGCATAATGCCCACAATTTCCCTAGTCTTCCTTTTGTCACCTATGTCATCTATAACATCATTTACTTTACACATTTAGCACTGTGCAACTCATTAAACCACACAACCAATAGAGTAAAGTACTGAGGCAGGGAGTATTGCAGATCAATCCAGCTCTTAGATCAGAAACTGTGGAGATAAATAAAGACTTCAATGTTATTTCCAGGATACCCTAAACGCAACTGACAAAAAGAGCCCCTAAACCCCAAAACAAAACAAAAAAGCTAGTAAAGAACTTGCAGCCTTAAATTCAAGACTCAATCTAGCAAGAAGCTAAAAAGTTTTACATCTTAACTTAGGTAGTTTTGCTTTGGTACTCATATGCTGTGATTAGTCTCTTTTTTCTTCTGCAGAGCTGTAAGACATCTGTCTGGATTTCTTCTTAGTTTGGAAAACCTGATTAAAAATAAGAGCATATGCAAAGGAGCTATATGGTTTAACTTATGCCTCCATTACACTTTGGCTTTCTTCAAATTAAAGTTTATGCCCTGCTTATACATTAAAATACCACAAAGAAAAATCTAAAATAGCTTTTGGAAGACTTTAAAATTAATAATTTAATATCTTACTACTTGCTCATGTTGTTCTATTCCATTATACAATGGATATGAGAATTGAAACCTTAATGTTGTTATCAAACCAAGTACATCAAAATCAGGAGTAAAATATTGTTACTAAGATGAGTGGGCATGAAATTTAGCACTCTGAAAATCTCCAGGGTCCATGTTACATTTGCCTAGAGGACCAGACAAAGATCCATTCAATAACAGCTTACAGAATGATGCCAGCTAGCTTAGATGCAGTAGCTGGCAGTAAATGTCCCACGAAAAATGGTATTTAATTCAAAAATAGGGCTCTTTTTTAATCCACTTACCAAGTGTATATAACTGCACTATTGATTTTTTTCTAAGGCATACTTTTGATGCTAACAACAGTTTAGGAAGCTAAGAAAACCCCAAAGCTTCGCTTTTTAATTTATCAAGTTTCACTGAAAACATAGAAAGAGGAGACAACAGAGAAAGAGCTGTTATTTAAATTTAGAAATCTCAGTTTAAATTTGCAAAAGGAAATATATCAGAAACCTGAAGGACTGAAATATAAGCCTAAACAGTATTTCACAAAATCTTACCAGAACAAGATCAAGAGCAATTTTAACAGAGTGTTCCAAAATAGATAGAAAAGGGATACACAGATGAATTTTAATTAAACACATCTATTTTCAGATTGATTTATCTTGCTCTCTGTAGATGACGAAAGAGACAGTGTTCAGGCAGGCACTATTTCCTACATTTTTGTGTCTGTCCAAAGAGTTGTCATGTTATTCTGTTTTGCAATTTTATGATTCTGGGCTAAGTTAGGACAGTCTGGGGATTTAGGTTTTAGACTTAGACAAAATCATTCATCTTTTCCCATGTAAATGGTTTGTAGGAGACATTGTAAAATCAATGATTATGCTCTGTTAGAAGGCAACACACTTCGAAATAAGTATTTTAAATAAAATATCACCTACAGTATGTTGTTCAAACTACTTACATAATTATAGTCTGGAAGTGGTATTAAGGTTCCTATTTATATGACTGATTTATAGTTACATTTTAGTGCAAACGTTCCTGGTGATTTGTTAATCTTTAAGTGGATTTTTCAATTAGAGATGTATCAAATTTGCTAGTAACACACATATATTTGGACATGAGATTACTGTAAGTAATGAGGTGGTAGCAGTATATATTTAAGATCCTCCAGTGGTACAACTCTGTGTGTATTTAAACATATATAGAAAAAATGCTTTCTGAGTCTTTCTTCAGCTATACATTCTACAGGCTGACAACATCATAGCTTATGGCAGATTCTGATCCTACGGCGTGTGAAGGGTGTTTTTCAGTGTATCATTCAGTATTCAATTATTATTTTTCATTAGGTGGCATAAACATGATTTGTGATCTGTTCAAAGGAGTTTTAAAACTCAGCAGTTAACAGAAATAACTTTCTGAAGAGCCCCCACTGAGTGATTGGTTTTATATTTTTCCTCCAACTTTGGGCAAATATACACTTTACAACTTACTTTGAATAAGAGGACACAAAGTGTATCCCAAAGCCAACCTTTAGTTTTAAAGTTAAAACCTTTTAAAATTTTTTAATCAAAATTGGGGAAACGTTACTGCATTTTCAAAATGGAAAACATCTGCAACACAACCTGAGCAATAAACAGAATCAATTCCAGAAATTCACAACTCTGGAACCCCAAATGGAGATGGAGGTAGCAGTGTGTGCTTGCTCTTTTTCAGGCATCTGTTTAGGCTCCAGGAATCAATCCCCGGTGATTACAGGACAGTTGAGATGGTTGTCTGATTATAGGTCTGAAGAGTCACTGTTTATCTTGGCCTGCTGAATATAAGTAATGAGGAAGGATCTTGCAAGCCAGCAGAAGTACAGCAGTGGTTTTGGTAATGTTAGATGACTGATCCCATTCACTGTGTCTGCAGTATTTGCAGTCAGGAGGATATTGGTATCAGAGGGTGTTTTGTCACCAAACACTTGTGGAGCATGGAGCATTTACTGAGATGCTGAAATATGGAAGTATCATCCCTAGCTCACATTTGCTTTATTACAGTGTGTGTAGCTTTCGAGTGGGTGATGGATAAAAAGCTTCTGGTCTTCTTGCCAAGAGTTAGGGTACTTTGTAGTGATGCAGTCATGTAACATGCAGAAAAGCCTGAAGTTGGCATTTTTACTGTTAAGCAAGAGAAAGGAACCTGCACCATCTCTATCAGCCACAAGTTGAATGACCCACCTTCAGAAGTGGCAGAAGCACAGGAAGTTCCCAATGCAAATATCAAACTTTAGTGCTCAAAAACATGGATCATTTTGGAGTATTCCCAACCATAACAGCTCCCTCGACTGAAATAACAGCACAGAAAGGTGCAGTATGTCCCAGTCCCCAAATGTGGCTCTTGTCTATCTGCCAGTCTATCATGAGTCAGCTAACACAAACTGCCACCCCGATCCAGAGCAGCTGTCTAATTACAATTTTGTTATTATTAATTACCGAGTAGAAAATCATTTGTAATTAGCTCAGACTAAATCATAGTTTAAACAGCCAAAAATTACATTACAAACTAAAGTGTAATTAAAGCACTACACTAAAGTGTTTATTTAAACCCAGTTTAGTTACTGCAGATTTTTCAATCAGGTTCTTAGGCTCATACATAGATGTAATTAGTCTCCAGTACTGACAGCATACTGCATTTATTCATTAAGCATCAATATTGCTGAACAAATGTAAATAAAATTTAGACAGGAATTCTTTAAAGGGACAGTCATTGAAACATCTGGGTGAGATAATGAGGCTGGGAACGATGTGAATGTTAATGAGCTTTCGGTGCCACTCTGGTACCCATAGAATTTTTGAAGGTGCACTTTGAACTTCCACTATTTTATCTGGGATTTGCAAACACTAGTGATGCTGCTTTTACTGGTGTGTCGTTGCTAATCTAGACAGCTTCAGTGGATCTACACACTCAGCATCCCACCAAGCACACAGGGCAGAGCTTCACATGCTTCATAGTTGAGCACTGGGAAGGAAAACAGCACACAGAAACAGCACTGATATTTCTTAGCATAATTCACTTAATTTAATGTAAACCAAAGAATCTTAAAATATACAGTAAGATTATTGTAGCCAAAATCAGTTTCTTCCAGTTGTTTTTATGTGGAATAAAACTAACATATCTCTTATGAAGTGTGTTACAGTAATTTCAGAATCTAACATCAACTATACATTGTGGGGAGCAACTTCTTTCTGAGTTCATGGCTGAGAAAACAGCTTTTACCCTCAGTGGCAAGGAAAGCAACCTTGCTAGAGCGGTGAGCATATTCTGACATCAGGCTTTGTCTTCTGAACATCCTCGTGTTCCAGGATGCTCATGGATAAGGTTTGGTGGCAGGCAATGGCAGAGTGAGATGTAGCACATTCACTATGGACAGGACGAATGTGATTTCCCACACAGTGATATGGAGACTGCTCTGGAATAAATATCAGTGTCCCTGCAAAAAAGCTATCCTAGCCTGGAGAGCTTTCTGTTAGAATGATGCTAGTGTTCTCCATGCTACTTCAGCTCAACTATTGACAACATAGGACAAACCTCTGAGCAGCCCAGAATTTTATTATAAAGCAAGTGATGTTATAGAACAAGCAAAACTCCTGCTATCACACTATTAGCTTAAGGGATCTAAAAAACATAAATTCTTTTTTTCCATTCCTATTCAACATCAAGGGAACTTCTCAGGAGTCACGTGCTCAGGTGAATAACAGCTGCAAGAGTTTTAACATACATACTCATCCCATCAAGAAGGATCTCTTCTTGGACAAATTAATTGCTTGTTGCAGTAAGACCTGTGCTTGAGGATGAAAAGAAAATCTTGTTGCTAAGTCTGGGACAGTGATGGTGGTCCACAGTTTTGCTTCCTAAACACAGCAGAACTCTCCATCTCCATCACCTCATTGCAGCTGGAGCAGCCTGGAGGTCCGGTTTGAGTTTTGAGCCTCCAGAAAAATGAATGACAATCATAACATTTTTTTTCTAGAGCAGAGTATACCTCCTCCTCCTAATCTTCACTAGCGTAAACATATGGCAGTGTAAATATGTTTAACAAAATTGAGTACAATCACACTAAAATAGAACAGGATGAGAATATAAGTTATGGCATTTAACACTTTCTTGGAAGGTGCTCAGCTGTAGTGTAAAATGGCAAGTTACATTTTTTAATTAAATGATAACGTCATTAGATTTTTGTGGTAAAATGTAGACTTAAACTAAGCTGAAGGATACTTAGAATGCTAACTGTATTAGTTACTGAAATGTTGCCATGTTCACTTTTGCTTTCGTTTTTTTGTTGTTGTTTGGGTTTGTTTGTTTGGATTATTTCTTCTTGAGAAAATCAGATCTGTTATTAAAACCTGCAGCAGCTTTCAGTGAATCAGATGCTACATGACTAGTGCTGTGCATCTTGCTAGCAGACTGTTAGAAGCTGCCTTACCTTGGGATGAAGCCAGTTTAAACAAAAATAATCCAGAAGTTTTAAAAGCCTGTTCTGTTTTATTTTAATCTTGGAGCATTCAAAACTCGGCTTTTCTAAAAATAGGTTTAAAAAAGAACTAAAAATAATGTCCAAGTCTAGCAGAGACTGTTCAAAAGCATTCACTTGCAACCATATCCTGGCTTTGTAGGTGGCCTGAAGATATGAATTTATAAGGGAGTTCTGTTGAGCTTGCATGTGTGAGTGAAGTACACATCAGCTTCATAATATAAAGAAGTGTAAGCAAATGAATTGCTATCTGAACTAGTGTTCCTTTGCTGTTTTGCTAAGATATTACTTATGTCAACATTGCAGTCACTAAAGTGTATTTATAATGTATTAGACACGATGGTGCTCTTATTCTGTGTTTCACATTCATGTCCTCAGTTCTGTCCTGTAAACAACCTCTGACAGGACTTTGGGAAGCAATGCACATTCTTCACTCTTAATATCTCCACCTCCCAACCCTTTGACCTAACATAACGTTCCTTTCCTCCTTTCCCCGTTTATTGAAACTGGCTCTGTGACAGCCTTGAATTCCACACTCATGAATCCAGTGACCATCTACTAATAAGACTTAATGAAAAGTGGCTTTTACCTATATCACCATGTACACTGCAGAAGTTGGTTTCCTTGATAAAACTTTGAGCGCCGTAAGCAGGAGGCAAGAAATGAAAGCTTTGTATCTGGAGGTGTCAAAGATTTACCTGATATCAGAAAGGCTCACCAAAATTGCTATCAATCTTACTTGAATAGGTAGTTACTTTATTTCAAGAGTGCAAGAGGCACCAGGTTGGGTGTCTAAAATCCTAAGTACCTGGGGAAAGTGATCTGTCTGGGTCTGCCTATCAGCTAGTTGAGGTGTTTTGGCTGAAATATTAACAGTGCAGAACCAAGACCCCTCAAGGCAGTAAAGGGCTTCTTTTCCCTCAGTTTGTGGGCAAATTTTGGGTCTTACTAGGAGGCTTAGAAAAGAAACCTAAGAAAAGTTTGAAGATATCCTGGTAGGTAAGTCTATTGTTTTAAATGCAGGTCCATCCCTTTTTCATTTAAGTTCCAATAACTTCAATTTTGTTTATCCTTCTGTATCTCATATTTTCTATCTTCTAGTCAAAGTAGGCAATAAGCAATGTCTTGGATGACCACTATAAATTAGAGTCTTGGTCGTCAGGCTGAATAATTATAATAACCACTTTATGCAAGCTTGTATGAATCATAATACACAATGGACTCCTCAGTTCTGTGCAAACGCAGGCCAGTTGTGAACCTTATCTGAAGAATCCGATCATAGTTTTAGTAGACCATTGTCCTGGTTTCAGCTGGAATAGAGTTAAATTTCTTTGTAGTAGCTAGTATGGGGCTTTGTTTTGGATTTGTGCTGGAAACAGTGGTGATAATTTGGAGGGGTTTTAGTTGTTGCTAAGTAGTGCTTACACTGGTCAAGGACTTTTTCAGCTCCCCATGCTCTGCCGGGTGCACAAGAAGCTGGGAGGGGACACAGCCGGGACAGCTGACCCAAACTGACCAGAGGGATATTCCATACCATATGACATCATGCTCAGTATATAAAGATGGGGGAAGAAGATGGAAGGGGCGACATTGGGAGTGATGGTAGTTGTCTTCCCAAGTAACTGTTAGGCGTGATGGAGCCCTGCTTTCCTGGAGACGGCTGAACCCCTGCCTGCCCATGGGAAGTAGTGAATTAATTCCTTGTTTTGCTTTGCTTCTGCAAGCAGTTTTTCTTTACCTATTAAACTGTCTTTATCTCAAACCATGAGTTACTTCACTTTTACTGTTCTGATTCTCTCCCCTGTCCCACCGGGGGGGAGTGAGCGAGTGGCTGTGTGGTGCTTGGTTGCTGACTGGGGCTAAACCATGACAACCAGTTGACTTGAAACCGTGTCACCGGTCTTTCAAATGGAAATAAATTACATGCTTATTTCAAGGTTTTATTGCAACAGAGTACTTAAAATGGATGCTCAATTCCATCTCTGTTCAACACTACGTGCATGTTTAACTGTTAAGCACATGTTGAATTTATCTTTTTAAGAGGAAGTTGTATTTTCTTCAAAGAAAGCAGCAACCAGATAGTGGGTTCTTTTCAAGGTGGGGAATATTAATTTGCTTTCAGATTGCACTCTTTGTTCAGGTTCTTTCAGGTCACAACACTAAAATGATTGCCACAGAGGAGGGTGTTTGAAAAATTATAAATAATAAATAGCGGAGTGAATGAAGGAAAGAAAATTTTACTGGGCTTCTGCCTGATTAAATTGAAAAAGAATACTTGATCCTTCAACTGTTTAAGGGTTAAATAAAAGCCTTACGATTGAATTATAAAGACTTAGTTGATTATAAAAATCTATACAACTTTAGGCTTTTAAATGCAAACAGTAGAAATAGTGCTTCTCTCAATATTCATCTTATGGTGTGTCTGTTTGCTGATGTTAAAGTGAATTTGACATAATGGTAAGTAGTTCAAACAATCTATATTGCTGGAAGCTTTTCCTCACAAACTATTGATTTTCCTACCCCATCCACAGCATGCTTAGAAACACTTTCCATTCTGTTTACCGTTCTGTACAGCTAGAATGCATTGTTTCACACGGTCTAATGGAATTAAGCAAACTCTGGAAGGCATTTTGCTGGAAAATGTATTTGTAGTTCAGCATAATAGGGAGAAAAACCTTGCTGATTTAGCACCAAAACCACATGAAGTTTTTATTTTGGTAACCTGTTTTGTTTGGGGAAAGGCATTGGTGTTACGAAGCAAGGGCCTTATCCTGAGAGAAGCTCAAAGTACCTTCACTGCAGATTAAAGTCAGGGTGAGTGGTGAGCCTTGGCAGGTCAGGGTTGTGCAGGATGGATTAACCTGTCATTTTAAATTCGTATGGGGTAGGGAAGGAGTTGTCCTGGGATGCTTGAGAAAATCCACAGTGAGTATGAGCTCTGTTGCGGGAGAGAGAATCCTCTCAAATCACTTGAGGAACACATTCGGAACCATCCACTCTACAGATGACATGGATTTAAAGAGAGGTTCCACAATGACTTTTGATGGCTTGGCTGTTTTTATGAAATACTGGAAATATAAATGTATGAGGAGTGTAAAGTGTGAGGCAATGTAAAGATGAAATACCATTTCCAATAAACACTATTGTGTCGTGGCTGAGTTGCAAGTGGGATTTGGCTGGAAGAGCTATTATCTCTGCTACTTTGCTAGACCTTTTAGAGAGTGGGTGGGTTGTTTTTTAGGCCTAACTTCTTCCGCACCCACTTGTGCAGGCTGAGTATACATAAAGTGTTCTAATAGATGTTCAGCACTACCTTGCTTTTTAGTTATGAAGACCGTCATCTTACTTAGATGAAACATTACCTATTGTGGGTTTGTCTTTTTTTTTTTTTCCTGTCTGTCCTTGATGCATTGACATTTTGTGCACAAACTGATACGAATGTCACTTTCTCTGATCATCTTCTCAACCCAAAGCATGGATGTGTGATTTACTCTCTTTGCAGATTTCTAGAAAATGAAAAAAATAGGAGTTTCATGATCCTACACATGTGACATGTTAAAACTCCTCAGAACTTAAAGCAGAGAAAGGCATTGATCATGGTGAGAAAAACAGACCAATGGACAGGGCTTTTAAAGCCAGATGCCCCAGACATGTCTGAATTGATACACATATGATCACTCCTGCTTTATTCAGTAAATGAGAAAACAGGCTGATGGGAGGGAATGTGAGTGCTGCAAAATAAAGGTGAAGAAGACAGCTGCTAAAGCACTTTAAAACATTAAAGACGACTTTCAGAAAGTCTCCTGTCAACCTTTCCAGATGCGTTTGGATGACAAAATAATTTTGTAATGTTGCTAGTATACTGCATTTTTTTTACAAGTGCAAGGGAATGGTGTCTGGACAGATAACTGAAGTGGTTTTTTGCATTTTCCTTGTGTTTTGGGCATGAAGAAAAAAGCATGTTATAGTATGATTTTCTTCTTTCAGGAAAGATATCAATGGCAATATTGTATATCTATGTTATTTATATCCATTTATTTGTTTATATCTTATTTTCCATAGCTGCGTGATTTGTTGTAGTCTTGCAAATTAATTCTGATCTATAAATAGGAATATATATGCACATATTCCTCTTGTTGAGGTTTACAGTGGGAAAGAAGTAATTGCGCTCTGGGTTGAGAAAGGGACCATTAAGTAGTATTATTGCCCACTAGAGATCAGTATTTTAACCAAACAGAGCAATGGTTTTACCTATAAACCAGAAACTCTAGTCTATATATGTTTTATTATCCCTTTTAAAAAATGTGTTTTCCTGTAGCTGCAGCTGCTTTCTACTTAGGCTTCTTCCTTTTAGCTTGCTCACATCCCTCAGTCCTACAGGCTGGCAAACATTTCTCATCCTTTACACATTAAAGGGAATTATAGGTAATAGTAGCCATTTGTCTTTTTTCAGTATTTAGCTATTCCTTCAGATTAGTTATTTTAAAGGTGAAAAGGAAAATACTGATAAACTGTAATGCTAAAATCATTGTATACTTTTCTTCATGATATAGTTCTCCCAGAATCACAGAAATGTTGGTTGTAAAAGACCTACAGGGTCTTCATACCAAACTACTGCAGGATTGTCACCAGTACTAGACCAGGACAGTCATGGTGTTGTTTACTGAATGTGGAAAAACTCTGAGATTCCCTAGCCTCTGCAGATGGACTCTTTGTGTGCTCTGCTACCCTCCAAGCTGATGGTTGGACTTGATGATCTTAGAGGTCTTTTCAAACCTTAGTGATTCTATGATTCTGTGATCCTAAGTGAAATGTTTTTCTCCTGATGCTCAACCTGAACCTCTCAAGTCACTCTTTGTTGTCATTTCCCCTTGTCAGGTAGTCTGACACTACCATTTCCTACACAAATAAATATCATATGAGTAAATGGGAAGCTGTGTAGAAGAGCAACTAGCAAAAACATCCATGCTTATCCATGTAAGCTGGAAAACCAATATCCTATTTTCAGGAAACTCACAAGATGCACTTGAAATTCAGTAAGGTACTGAGAACTGTAGAAGCAGATTGCTGATAATATAACTGCTGCTATAGTGCTTACAAAATCATACACTCCTTGACTTTTTTATTTACATGACATCCTTTTGCACAGACATGACATTTCTTATCTCTCAGCTGTTTGGTGTGTGTTCACAAATAATGTTGCTGGCAATTACAATGATCCTACCACTCCATTGTCATGAGCCACTGGCAAACTGGAAAATGTGAATGTTGTCTTCTATCACTTGAATGCTGAATAAACTGCAGTAGGAGAAGTTATTAGTATTACCAGGAGAAAGAAGATTAGTGGTTTATTTAGTGGGTATTTCCTGTGCATTTGAAATAATAACTCTGATTAAACAAACCTTTATGAATATAAATAATAGGACTACCTCTTCAGGAAGCTGGGCATATTTTTGATCACAACGCTGGGGGTCTGTGTGGAGTGAACTTTCACCTAAGTGCCTTGGGCTTGCATTTCCTTATAATGAAATAAGTGATTTTGATGAACTTATTTACACCCTATACCACTTCCTGGCATGTTCTGATCTATTTTGGCATACACATATATATAACGTCTCTTTGAAGCAAGATAGTTATCAGATTTCCACAACTGCTATATTTAGCAACCAGTATCAGCAGCAAGCCATAAAGTTAATTTCGCTTAATAGGATTTGTCATACTCCTGAGAATTAGCTCTAATTATATTCATTATCCACATTGGATGGTGTCTTATTCAGAATAGAACACTTCATCATTCAAACTAAAAGAAAGTTTCTTCCCTGTGCTGATCAGCACCAAAGTGAATTCTTTATGTAGACAATCTTTTTAACCTTAAATTTAAAAACTAATGTTTTTGAGGAGAAAGGGAAATACAGAACAAACATTTTGGTAAAAAAACAAAAAGAAAAAGTGCTTCTTAATATAAGTATCTGTCATTAGCAAAAACCTTTATGAAAACTATTGTTGTGAAGACAAATAATAACCATCTCCTGAATCTTGAGCAGAGAATAGTGAGAACAGAAGAATTAAAGGTAAAAATTAGTAAAATTTGTCACTTAATGTGCAGGCACTATTAATAATAACAAAGGACTAGAAAAATATATCAAAAATGGTTTGTCATAAAAGACTCTGGAAGAACAAGAACCAAATGTCTGTTGGATGTAACAGCTCTTTTTTTTTCATCTGCAATTGAAAGTATCATTATACACCTGTTCTCAAAGTAAATTCAGAACAGATAGACATCTCTGTATTGGGAACTCACTGCTACAGAGCTATGGGGATGGGGGTAAATTGACTAAAAAATGCTCAGTGCTGCAGGGAAGTGTATGAAGTGAATAAATTAGCTGGGGAAAACAAGCACTAACAAGACACACACCACACACAGCAAGCAAATGGAGGCAGTATACATTTGTGCTTATAGTTTCACTTTAAATATTGTACTAGATTTAATTGTATGAAATCTTTTGCAGAGAAGCCACTCCTCAGCTCAAGCTTGAAAGCCTGAATGAAGTAGGAACACTTTAAACCAGCTGATTTCCATGCTAAGAAACCCCATATTTGTCTAGAAGTCATAAAGCATGGAGTATGTGAAAATATCCTGCATATCCAAATAACTTCATGCTTCCACCTAGGTTTATAAACATATTTTTTTTTTACCACTCTTACTTTTTTACCAACCAGTCTCTTACATAGTCATACACTAGTGAAAATATACACTTTTATTTTTATTATATTTGGATCATATGTCCAATTAAATTACTTTCCACTTTTAATTCTTTCTGTCTCTAAAGGTATAATTAAGGTCTGATGTCACACTGTAGTGCTTATCAATTCTGTCCACTTAACGCTTTCAGGAACACAGCCTCATGGCTGTGATGATAAACAAAGAAATCATGGACTTATCAGTTAGCAGTACCTTAAAAAAATAGCTGATGAACTTCTGATACTGATAAGATCCAAATTTACTTTAGGGCCATGCTAACAATCTATACACATAGACTTCTCTTCAAAAACACAGAACAGCAAAACTGTGCATAGCCACAAGGTGAACATTACCAGATAAAACACCAAGATCAGATTTAATAATGTCTATTTTGCAGAATAAGCATTTCTGCTTTTAAGTCCAACAAGTCAGTGAGGAACATGACAGGAACAGATTTAATTTGATGTCAGGAGATACAGGATTTATCTGAAGTAGTTACCCTGATATTCAAAAGGAATAAGCCATTACCATAGCAACTCCGTGTAACCTGACCCTCATACATAGACTGGGCCAGATTCTGATCTCAGTCTTGTCAATATAAATCTGAAGCAAACCCATATGAATGATGAATGATTGTGTATTACATGGAACATTGTAGCTGGAGACAGCGTAGACCATCACATATGATAAGTATGGTGCCCTTTTGAACAAATTCATATGATACATTTCAATTAACCGATGTGTAAGGCCTACACTTTTCCAGGAAAACATGAGAGGGGATAGTAGTAACTCTGTTAGAGTTAGTTATAAGAGCATTATTACTTTAATAGATCTCAGAATATACTGAAGTTTTCATCAAATAAATAAAAACATAAGTTACACAAGAAAGGATTTGCAAACAAAGGCTCTGGTCCCACACAGATATTGGTACATGTTTAAAATGACATGCTTGCACACCTCCCTGGACAACTTCTTAGGGGCTTTACAGAAAACAGTCTACAAATCTTCGGAGGACTGGGTCCTAGTTTAAGATCTGACACAACAAAAGAGAGTACTATGGCTAGAGGAAGAAGTATTAGAAAACACTTCAGCACATATTTATTGTCTGACGTGATTTGATTTAAAGGAAGAGAGGGCAGTGGTTTGCACAACCTGTACTGTAAGTTGGCATGGAGCAGAGTGGTGGTGGAGTTGGGGGAAGGACACCCTGCTAAGACTGAGCACTGCATCGTCATCAAGCACAGGCTGTGAACACAGTGTCCAACGCGTAAGAGGAGTATATGTATGGACTTAATATTGTAGCTACAGTAAGTGGTTGCTCAGCTTGGCGGTGATGAGGTACACCCCTGCTGCAATCCCAGGGAGCTGATTTTGGTGTCCCTGACTGCCCATTTGAAGCACACCTGAGCTTCAGGGTGCACAGGAAGAGAGGTGTGATAGATAGAAGCTTGGACATGAACGTTTCCGTGTCCCCACATCTGCGAATGTTCCTGGATTTGTGCTCTTTAACATTTTAGTACAGGAGTTTGATTCCCAGAAATCCCTCATATATAAGGTGAACAAGACTGAATCATGAGGGGTACCAAAGATTAGCCTACCCCCTTTTTTAGGTACTAAATACCCCCATAAATCTTGTATGCTGTAGCTTTTGGAGTGCAGAGGAAATAGCCAACTAGTGATAAAGATACTGGGTGACAGAATAGGATTGAATGTCAGAGAGAGATGAAAGAAAGGTTATGAGTCATCAGACTCAAAATACAGCCTAGTCTGGCAGCTGTCCTATGAATAGTCCCATTAACTCCCTCTAGAACCACATCCAGGAATTAGAGAGCCAGAGATCAATAGGGATATGCAATTCCAAGTTTGTGTGCCTGTAGTAACAGAGAGCTGTCTACACTGCTCTGAAGGTCTTTAAAAAAGAAAGACCTCAAGTTTTGCTCCTTTTGTGGGAACAGAAGTTGCTGAGAAGTTTCCCTTTTTTGACAGTTCTCTTGAAATGTTCATGCCTCTATATGTACTTATATAGAGAGGAAATACCCAGGCTAATCTATCCTTGTGTTCAATTTGCTCAAAAGTTTTTAGATTCTGCCTTGGTTCTTCATGCACGTATGTGTGTAGGCAACTTTAACAGCATATCTGGAGCAGCAGGTGCAGTCTTGTGGCTTCCAGTTTCCACATAAACCTGTACGCACTTAGGGAATGAATCATGGCATTTGGCGCCTCTATAGGCAATGGTGCTTTCCACACTGCATTTTTCTCGTAGTAATGAGGTCCACTCTGGTTAGTGCTGCACAGGTGACAGGATAAAAAAAATGTTGCTGGATGATTGAAGATGTGATGACTTCCCTTCACTGCAAATATGCAGCCCATGTACAGCCAGCAGCTCCCTCTAATTTGCAGCATGTTCTGAAAACATGATTGATAAACAGTCACTGTGTGGCCTAGGTGATATCTTTCACTATTGTTTATTTTTAATACTGGGGTGGGACACTATCCTCAGTCTCTTATTTTATTTGCTTCCTTTTCAATCCTACTACACACAAAAGTACATCAGGCTAATACTTCAATGATTAACTCTTCTGACTTTCATTTGAGGCGGATAAAAAGTGCTCGTGAGTGTGCCTTTGAGAGCCATGTGAGGAGCAAACCTTTAAAGAGCTTTTATTTCTATCCCATCATCTCAAATTATCTTGTTTACCCCCTGAATTCTGAGCAGGTACCATTACTGCACTCAGTTGTCCACATCACTCTTTTGAAGGGAAAATTAATTCTGAATTACTGGCCCTATAACTGCCTACTTCTTCACATCATCTGTCAGCAAAATAAGCAGACAAAAGCTGGCTAAGTGGATTTCTGTTAGCTGCCATTCAAAAGGAAAGGGACAGGTGTTGAATGAAGCTTCTTTTTCCAACTGCTAGTTAACAATACATATAGGAGAAGTTTAATTGCTTGCATCCACCTGCACCCTTGTCATTTCTTGGCTTTATTGATTTTAATGAAAATAGTAAGTGCACTTCAGGAGCAGCAGCTAAGTGACATGTTGATTGAAATATACAGGAAAATGTATAATGGAAGCAAGCTATTACAGTTTTAATAGAATCTGAAAGAAGTAACATCTAGAGCAGCATTTCCCCCTGCTATTCTTATGCATATACCAAGTTCTGAGATGAGTAATTGGAAGCTGAATAAATGTTTGGTTGTTGTTAAAGAAGCCTTTCACCTTAATAACCTAATTTCTGTTTAATAAAGTGACCCAGGCTTTTTGGCATCTTTTATTCCATTAGATACCCTTCAGGGTGCCACACAAATGCAACAAAATATGTGTATGAACACTATCCAAATCATAATAGTTCAGCATTGTAAACAACAACAGCTTTGTAGTGGAGATATCAAGAGCAGCCTTTCTGTTTCACTAAAAGAATGGCTTGGAGTTTGCCTGAAGCTACATTCTCCACTCTTATTTTCAGAGGACTTTGGTCTTAAGACAGCAAACATTATAAAGGAACCACATCAGTTTCATTTCAGGGATACCATTCAATTAAAATTGTATTTTTGATTCTTTTTATTAAAGTTTCTTCCTGGTTATACTTAGTGTATCTAGGACTGTCAAAGAGTTAAGATACATAAACACCTCTGACTGAAGAATGATTTGGTGCCTTTTCTATAATAGCAGTTCCTTAAGGAACTTCCGTTATGCTAATGTGTATTTATCATGAAGGGAGCTACTCAGCTTCCCCTCACCCCCAGTTCAATGAATCTTACACGTTTTGAAACCACAAGTCCCACACAGCGGCAAATCCCAAACTAAACTATTTTACACATCCAAACATCCATTTCTGATATTCTTCATCACATTAATTATTACATTTTTCATACCTTTAGAATCCTTAGTCAGAAACTGGTGTCACTTGGTGCTGCACAAGCACGGATCAGAAAACGCCGCTACTCAAAGAGGCTCATAATCTAAGCATAACACAAGACAGACAAGTTAGAAGGCAAAGACACAGGTCATCATAATTGTCAAAGGTCAGCACATAAACTGTCTGTTTGCCTGTCAAGTTCTTTTGTAGGGCTTGGGAAAAAGGACAGATTCAGGGAAAGATCAGTGTTCATGGGCAAGTCCTCCCCAAGGTGAGGAATAGGATGATGGAAAAAGGACTTTCCTGAACACTTAATGCAGCAATGACCATACTGAGCCCACCATCCTGTCTTTTTTGTTAATAGCGATGCCTATAAGAACAGAACAAATGCACAGTATTCACTTCCCACAAGTACTCTCCCAGACTCTGGGAAGGAATTTTCCAAGAGAGATTTTCTCTGGGTATGCCTTGAACAATTTTTCTTTCTTGAACTTGCTTAATGATTATCTGAACATCTGCACATTTTGAACCCTCACAATGGTTCCACAGCTTAGCTACTGGAAGAAGTACCTCCTTGAGTTATCTTTGAACATACCAATATCATTTATTGTGCCTCATTCTTCTACTGGAAGAGACATTCTCTATCAGGCCTTTCCAGATTTTGCAGTCCTCTTCCATACCTGAAAGGTCCTCATATAAAAATCACTTAGTGTGTAACTTACTGTCTGTTACTTTTCTGTATTGCTTTTCCAGTTCTACCATACCTCTTTCAATATTGAGGAAGCTGGAACTGTGGGCAGCAATCAGTTACTAGCACAACAGCAATTTATGGAGAGGCATAAAGAGGTGTTTTCATTTTTTTCTCTGCACATTTTCTTACTGACTGACTAGTCATTCTGACTGACTAGTCATTCTAGTTGCAATTTTAATTACTAATAACTATTGAGTCAACATTTTAAAAAATCAGCTTTTATAAATGCAGAACTTTTCTTCTCAGCACTAATAATCTAATTCTAAGCCTGTTTCATAAGATTTGGACTTCTTCTCCTGTACATATTACATTACGTTTATCTGCACTGAGTTTCATTTGTCATTTTACCCCGTTACTCAGGCTTTCATCCAGCTTTTAGTAAGCAGCCCTTGCCCTCTTCCAGCCTGGAAAGCATAGTACCATTTCTGTTTTTTCCAGATCACTTGCAAATATGTTGAGCAATACAGACTGCTGTGGGATTCCACTAGTGAGCTACTTCCTACTTTTTCTTTTCTATTTTTTATTTTGTTAGGTGTATGTATGACAATATTTACTTTTATTCAAAGAGTACTTTAGTTTCTTTGCCAGATATCAATGAGGGATTTTATGAAATGTCTTTTGAATACCTTGTCTCCCTGCTCAGTGCCTCTTTTAAGAAATTGCAATAGATTAGTGAGATGTTATTTCCCTGTGCAGAAGCCACATTGACGCTTCTATACATCAAATTTTGTCATGTAGCTTATAATTATTCTTCAGTATAATTGCTATATGCACATCAGGCTTCCTGGTGTGTAGTTCCCAAGATCTTCCCTACAAATTCTCTAAAAATTTTTTATCACACTGGCCACTGTCTATTCCTAAGACACTAACAGAGTTTTAAATGAGAGATTACATGTTGCAGTTAGTAGCTTGGCTATTTCATACTTGAGTTCCTTTAAAGCTCTTGGGTGAATACCATCTGGTCCTGGTGATTTGTTATTGTTCATTACAAGCAAGTGGGATATGCATGTTGGACTGAACATCTCAATAGTGAAGATGATAGAAGGGGAATAGGTTGGGAATAATGGAAATGTCTTAAAAGTAAAGATAAGCAGTTTATGGTTGATAAAAGGCAATAGAGGAGGATTCAGTGAGAGGGATATGGACACAGAGCTGGTTTTAGAGAATGATCTTTACAGGAAAACTTTAAATGGATATGACTGAGTAGATTTTACCAACAGTACATGAAAGGACACAGAAAAATAAAGATGAAATATTAGCAGAACCTGGACGACGAACTGCAAAAATGTACTAAAACAGCTGTGTTTATAAAAGCTGTGGGTAAAAATTCTACCTATGAGAGCATGATTGACCAAACTAATTTGTGAGAGTTCGAGTGTCAGAACCTGACCCATAGGGAGAATTGGATAGCTGAAAGGGTACTGCCTGGGTATTGTAGTCTCTCTGCCATTTGCTGAGATTGACAGAAAAAGGAAAGGTTGTGAAAGAATAGGGACTGAGGCACAATAGCTTAAAATGAAGGAGGGCTGTCTGCATGCAGAGTCATACTGAATAAAGAAAACTCATGACTGAACATGGGTGGGATCTCCAGGGAGTCCTAAAGGAAAGTTAATTGAAAGTAATGGACACTGCATTTAGTAGTGCTGATGTTGTACTTTATTTGTCAAGTAAAGTACTATTATACTTATAAATGCTTTGCAAAGGCAGTTTGCTCTTGTCAGTCATAAGTCTTTTGAAAACCTGAATTAGAGAAGAGGAGCTTCACCCACTTCATGTGGTTCTGGGTAACTGTGAATTTAAGCTGTGTAAGAAAACTGGAAAACAGGCCCAGGACAGCAGTACTGTGTGTTCCAACTGTTAAAAGGGGCAATGGATAATGAAACTGAAACTCAGAAAAAAACATCGAGGATGCAAAAGAGTGTCTGACTATGCTTTGAAATACAAATTGTGCTTGCTATCCTTTTGGTGAGTGGTCAGTAATATGTACTCAGCCAGATTATGACAATAAATGCCATCTTCATTTTCTGTTCTTTAAGTAGACTTAATAAGAAAATGCTTCATCTCAGTTCACAAGTAGCTATGCTTCAGTATAGAAAAAAATGTTTTACAAACTTGGTAGACATTGTTATTTATATTCAGTTGCCTTTCACTCATGCTGAAAATCCAGCTATGTGGATGTATGAAAGAAGAGGACTCCCAAAGCCATATGACAGTAAATAAGGGTATCAGGAAATGCAATGTGAACAAACAGGAAGAATTTGCATGATTGTTCCACGTAAAACCCAAACTTGAATAAGAAAGTATAAGAAAAGTAGAGGGGAAATACAGGAATAAACAAGTAAAATCTTGCAAAATGACATGTTAAAAACATTCTTCTTTCCATACATACCAGATTGTGGAAACATTCAAACACAAACACCACCCTTTTCACATACTCATTGGAGGGAGAATGAAGAATTTGTTTGCATGCAACTAAACATTTTTTGAATACTGCATACTCTCAATTTGCTTCCCACAGCTAGATTCTTCTCCCTACATAGGCAAGTCTCATGTAAGTGAACTCTAAAAAACTATGAAGCCCTAAATCTTTCTATCCTATAATTTCCTAAACATCCCTTTCACATATTACATTGTCAGCATATCACAGGTGTTCACATAATGAGATTCTAGCTGCACCTCCTGACAAGCTTAGATAGAAAAGGAAGCAAATCTGAAAGACATAGAAATGTTTTTATTAATGACATCAATACTTCTTTTGTGTGTGGAAGCTATTGTATTTGAAATAATAATGGGAGAAAGAGGATATTTTATTTAGAATAACAGTAGTTGAATTTATAACAAGCATGAAGACTTTGGAGATAGGCAGATTACTAATTTTGAAAAGAATAATCATTTAGTAAATCTTGAAACAAAATCCAGACTAACTTGGTGAGGTGGGCTTTAAACTGAAGGACTTAGGGGGGTGGGATCTGTTGTGAAAATGCTCACACCAGCACGTCCAATGGGGGAGTAAGTCAGGCCAAACAGTGTGGTGATGAAGGTTCCTTAGCCGTCTTCCAAGAGGTGAAAGAGAAGAGCAATCACCCCAAGTGTATGTATCCGAATGCACGCAGTCTACGTAACAAACAGGAGGAACTGGAGCTCTGTGCCCACTCAGAAGGGTATGACATCATAGGAGTAACTGAAACATGGTGGAACAACCCAAATGACTGGGGGATCGCAATGGACAGTTACAGGCTCTTTCGTAAGGACAGGCAGGGTAGAAGAGGTAGAGGAGTTGCACTCTAGATTAAGGAAAACCTTGAATGTGTCAAAGTCAACTACGGTGATTGTGACCGCGCTAACGAATGTCTCTGGGTTAAAGTAAAGGTGTCGCCTCCAAGCAGGACCTTACAGTGGGCATCTGCTGTTGACCTCCTAACCACAATGACGATGCTGATGAAGCGATACTTGGGGCACTAAAGCAAGCTTCTGGCCAGCAGAACCTGGTCCTGATGGGTGACTTCAACTACCCAGACATCTCCTGGAAGAACAACATGGCAGCTTGCATGTCATCTACCAAGTTCCTGGAATGTATAGAGGATTGTTTCCTGATACAAATGTTAGATGTGCCAACCAGGAATGAGGCACTGCTGGACTTGTTATTCACAAATCGAGAAAACCTGCTTTGTACTATTTCAGTTAGCAATAGCTTTGGCTGCAGTGACCACAACTGTTTGGGATCCTGCTGAGTGTGCTGAAGGTCAGCTCTAAGACAAGGGTTCTGGATTTTAGAAGAGCAAACTTCAGTTCACTCAGAGCTTAGTTGGGGGGGATTTGATGGGAATCTTCCATGGAAGACAAAGGAGCTAGTGAGTGCTGGGGGTTCTTCAAGAACTCTTTCTTGGAAGCACAAAGCCAATTTATCCCCTACAAAGGAAAGGGAAGTAAGTGGAGCAAGAGGCCCCCATGGCTCAACCGTGGTCTCCTGGGTCTACTCAAATGCAAAAGAGAAGCATACCAGAGATGGAAAAGTGGAGGATTATCCATCCAGAACTACAAGGGCATTGCCAGAGTGTGCAGAGATACAGTTAGAAAAGCAAAAGCCCAACTCGAATTGAAGCTGGCTGTAGATGTGAAAAATAACAAGAAAGGTTTCTTCAGCTACATCAATCATAAGCAGAAAAAGAAGGAAAATATAGGCCCACTGTTAAATGGAAAAGGAGAGTCAATCACCAATGATGCTGAAAAGGCAGAGGTTCTCAACACTTTCTTCACCTCTTTCTTTACCAACACTTTTGGGTCCCAAGCTTTGGGAACGAAATTGCCAGTTGATCCAAACACCGACCCACCATCAGTGAAGGAAGAGTGAGTACATGAATTACTACAGGAGCTTGACCCCTACAAATCAATGGGCCCTGACGCCATCCACCAGAGGGTGTTGAGAGAGCTGGCTGACATCATCGCAAGGCCATTCTCCCTAATCTTCGAGAAGTCATGGAGAACGGGGGATGTCCCTGAGGACTGGAGGAAGGCAAATGTTACCCCTATCTACAAGAAAGGCTCGAGGGAGGATCTGGGTAATTATAGGCCCATCAGCCTTACTTGAATCCCTGGGAAAGTTATGGAATGAATCATCCTGGGGGCCATCACAAGTCAAAGGAAGCATGTGATTGGGAAAAGCCAACTTGGCTTCACTAAAGGCAGATCGTGCTTGACAAACCTGGTGGCCTTCTATGACAAAGTGACTTGCCTGGTTGACATGGGGCGGGCAGTGGACATTGTCTACCTGGACTCCTCCAAGGCCTTTGATACAGCCCCCCACAGTCTCCTCCCAGAGAAATTAATGCGTTATGGCCTAGACAAGTGGTCTATGCAGTGAGTGGGGAACTGGCTGACAGGCCGCACCCAAAGGGTGGTGGTAAATAGCTCCTTTTCCAAGTGGCAACCTGTCACAAGTGGGGTCCCCCAGGGCTCAATATAGGGCCCAATGTTATTCAATATCTTTATAAGTGATCTGGATAACGGGATCAAGTGTCACCTGATGAAGTTTAGTGATGACACCAAACTGAGTGGGGAAGTAGACACTCCAGAAGGGAGAGCTGCTCTGCAGGAAGACCTGGATAGGCTGAAAGATTGGGCCAACAAGAACCTTATGAAGATCAACAAGAAGTGTAAGGTCATGCACCTGGGAAAACATAATCTGGGAGTGCAGCACAGGCTGGGATCCACCTGGCTGGAGAGCAGCTCTGTCAAAAGGGACCTGGGGGTCCTGGTGGACAGGAAGCTCAACATGAGTGAACAGTGTGCTGCTGCGGCCAAGAAGGCCAACAGGATGCTGGGTTGCATCAAAAAGCAGAGCTGAGGAAGTCATTATCCCACTCTGTTCAGCACTTGTCAGGCCACACCTGGAGTACTGTGTACAGTTCTGGTCCCCGCTATACAAAAAGGACGTGGACAGGCTGGAAGGGGTCCAGAGAAGGGCCACCAAGATCATCACAGGACTGGGCAGCCTGCCATATGAGGACAGGCTGGGAGAACTGGGTTTGTTCAGCCTTGAGAAAAGGAGGCTCAGAGGGGATCTCATCACCATGTACCAGTACATAAGGGGTAGCTACAAAGAAGGTGGAGACTCCCTTTTTACAAGGAGTCACATGGAGGGGACAAGGGGGAATGGACACAAGCTGCTCTTGGGGAGATTCTGATTGGACACGAGAGGAAAAATTTTCACAGTGAGGACAATCACCACTGGAATAATCTCCCCAGGGGAGTGGTTGACTCGGCTACGATGGACACCTTCAAGAGTCGTCTGGCCAGGGTGCTGGGCCATCTTGTCTAGACTGGCTCTTCCTAGAAAGGTTGGACTAGATGATCCCTGAGGTCCCTTCCAACCCGTGATTCTGTGATTCTGTAATATATACTAAAGATATTCAAGTTTGGTTATGATTCTGAATAATTTTTTTTTTTATCAGTATTCAGACTTTTGGCTGGATTTTTCTTCATTATTATTGGTAGAATCAGCTTTTCCTTTTTCATCTTCCCTTTTGCAAATGTTACTTTTTCATGAGTTTTATGTCAAATGGTCAAAAAATTTTTGCCTGCCTATTGCCAAATGAAGTCACAACTCATGTCTTAAAAAGGAAAGAGGCAACTACTAAGAAGAAAAACATGCAATAATTTAATTTATTAAGAAATACTTACTTAAAAGGAGAAATATTTCTGGCATTCTAATTGTAATGGATTTTGAAAATTCTGAAGTTTTGTTATTGTTTTCATTGGTAGTATAGCTGGCAAGAGTATGTCTGACTCTGAATGTCCTGGTCATCAATGACTATTCTAAAAGGATCATATTCTCACTTCCTGATATGGTGTATCGGTGCAGTGTCCTCAAAAATGAACTATTCCCTACAAGCTTAAGGTTGTCTCTTTCTCAGCTCAGACCATTTCCTTAGTGCGTTTCACAGGGCATTTCTTTTACACTGAAGTTAAATCAGTCCACACAACAAATGCTTGGGATTGGGATTTGGAGGATTTATTTTGATGTATATTTTCTTTTTCTCTAGCTGTTACTTTAATTTTGTTTTTAGTCTGGGATTAATTTTACTCCTTAGGAAAGTCCAAGGTAATAGTTTTGACTCAAATATTCTCATGCAAACCTCATAATATTTTTAGCTTCCTCGATATTCTTTTGTTAAATTCAGGACAACTAATGGCTTATCCAGAAGGAAAGATATAGGGGATCTGCTGTCCAGTTAGACTGATGATTGGCATTTTGAGAACAGTAGGGGAGATTAAATAAAGTTCTTATTTCTAGCTTCTTGTGCACATGTGTCCAGCAGCGTGTGGGGTCATCCATGGTGTGAACCACAAACTTTACTCATCCCAGATTAGCAAAGATGATCTGATCCAGCAATGGGGTGCTAAGATGCTTCTTCTTCTCTAGGGTTTGATGCTGCAGTCAGCATCCAGGTCTCAAAGCTTAGCCACAAACCATCAAAAGATTTACTGTGGACAGCAAACTTTCCTATGAACCTAGGTGATTTTATTGGTTTGGATGTTATAGGATAAGAAATATCAAAAGCCAAATCTTGAAACAGTCTGTATACTCAGCAAATAAAAATTGAACTCAGTTCATTACACTTTGGCAGGTTGTTATTTAAGCTCATGTAAAATACCTTCTGTAAATCTCTGTATAAACACAAGGCATGTAGGTATTTTGATTTATAGCTATATCTCACTTGGAAAAATTCCACTGCTAACTGTGTCCCCAAATTTAAACACACCATGTTCAAATATGAAGAAGATCAATGGATGCCTGTAAGTTCTGTAGATTGCATTATCACCTCTATTTCTCTGTGTTCTTTAACTCCTGGACTCAGAATAGAAACTGATATTTAGCTAGTTTTAAGTCCATATGATTTTTTCACCAATGATCTTATTTACAGAAGTCTTTGGAAAGTAGAAAAACAGTGGTTTTAAACAGTTGCATATATATATGTCATGGCTCATACAGCTGTATTGATTTGCCAGATCTTTCAGTAAAAGAGTAGCAAATAATAATTACACTCAAACTCTCTAATGTAAAAGCTGATATTCAGGAGAAAAAGAAAAAAATTGTTGTCTATTTTTTAGCCCTGAAAAGCAAAGAGTTATCAGCTTAATCTGCCAATTTAGCTGCTAGTTCACAAAGATTTGACATACACATTTTACAGTTAGATATGCATGAAGAAGATGGGATTTTGGGGCTGTTTAATGACTCTTATCTTGTCTAATATTAATTAGTAATAAGATATGATTCTACCAGACATCTGGTGTCTAATTTACTGTGCCTTAATCATGTAAGAATATATCTGTGTGCAAAAATTGTGACACTACTAAATATTATGAGTTAACAATTAACACACTCAAAATTATTTTGTTGTTTCAATGAGTAACATTAGAGAAGGCAGAGTTAGTCTTAGAAAATGCCTTTTTTGCTAGCTCTGGAGAAGATCAGATACAACAAGCAAAGCACTGTCATGCAGGAAAAAATAAAACAACCCTTGAAGTGTCCAATGAATATTTCATAACACCTGCGACTTGCAGTGTGTTCTAACATGTCTCTTTGTACTCTAGTCAGCACTGGGTTAGAGAACGTCATCTTTACTCATATCAGTAAACATCAGTCACATACAAAGGACTACATTTGAAATTGAAATGTAGACTACGCTTGAACCCTATAAATTCTCTTTACCTTTTGGAAAAACAGCAGCGACTTTTAGGGACCAAGTTTACAGAACCTTAAATGTCTTGTTTGTAATTTTGGGGATAAAAAGGCAACCATTTAAAGGTTTTTTTTCTCTTCTTATAATTTACTTCCATTATAGATGAAATCAAATATTATTCATTGCACTGTCCCCAGTCTATCTTGGCATTTTGTAATTTTCCTTCCTTTCCAGACTGTCTCTTTTCAATGTGTGTCCATATATTAAAACAATCTTAAATTGCAGTAAAGTATCATGTCACCAATTTAAAGAAAAGTAATGTTACAGCAAAGTCATAATGACAATGTCTTTTAAGGAAAAAAATATATAAATCCAGATAATTTTAATAGAAATTTAGGAAAGGTAAGGTATAGAAATGCACCTTAAATTTATCCTCCAGTCAGTGATTGTGTAATACAAAGTAGCAGTTGTAGCTTCAGATTGGATTAAACTAATTTTTAAAGACAAATAAGAATAAAAACTTCTGTGGCTGTCTGAGTAGAAATAAATTTTAAAGAGTTATGGAATTAGGAAAAGTTCTTTGAGTTCTGTGCAAGAAATTCACTAATTTTGAAATAGGTCTGCACAGGGAAGTGCAGCAGATCGTGCTTAAAAATGAATAGGGTCACAGAATACAAGGTCACATCAAATATAATTTGATCTCCTCTGCATCAGAAGCTGCGACATTTCATTCAGGTGTATATTTTCTAAAACAAGTACCTTAAGTGTGATTAATGAGTGACTTGTGTACCCCCTAGCCCTCAGCACTCTCTGGCATCTGTGAGTGGGAGAGATATTTACTTCCTTATAAAGGAAAAAATTGAACTACTCAAACACTATGCTATGGGTTTCTGAAGTTATGATGGAAAAGCTGTGATGGAGATTCAGCTTTTATGTTGATAGGTAGACATAAGTTCAGATTTTATTTGCAGTTAATTTTTAAATGTTGTTTACATGTGAGGATGAAACCTGTCCAGCAATTACTGTTAACATCAGCTAATGCAATAAGTAAAATTATTCAAGTAGTTTGGTATTTAATTCTGCCAAACAGATGACTTTTTAAAACTCATTGTAATGAATGAAACACAGACACAGTGTGATTTTAGTTATGGAGAAATGCCATCGGAAATCAATAAAACAACATGTTTTCCCCAACACAACAGCTTTCTAGTCAATAAAAATATCAAGTTATGTGATGTAAAAATGTGGTATTTAGGTAGATTTCTTAAACATGAAAGGCTATGTTTTTTTCAGACAGATTTTCTGGATAATTCTTTTCCAACTTGCTTCCCAATATAGCTTTAATTTGATAACGCTTTAAGAAAGCTCTGAATCAAGGTCACAGATGTGTCACGCTAAAACTACCCATATTTCCCCCAGCAATTCCTAGTGACAAATCTTTGTATAGTACTACCTGTTCTTAAGAAGATTCAGGGTACTGGAAATTTAGCTTTCTTTCTTATTACGCAAAAACTGTTGGTTTGGAATGTGAGTTACATGCTGTCTTACAAAAAGAAAACTAAACAACCACCCTTTTGAAACTCTCCTGAGTTACAACTTACTTGTGTATCTGACTTGAAAACAAGGATTATGTTTTCCAACTATTTTTTGAGGTTTTGAAATGTGAAATAACTTCACATCAGAATGAAGAGTATATACTGATAGCCTTCAGAGGATCAGCCTGCCCCTAAATGGGAAGCAAACACCAGTGCAGAGCTTCACAGCCCAAACAGAATATTTCTTTCCTGAGTCCTTATGTGTGGTAACACTGAACATCCCACATGCTTGACTATGCTTGTTTATGTACACACATTGCAAGACAGCACTCATCGAGGAAGTAAAGGGAAGAAAAACATTAAAGGTGATTTGCATTTGCCAATGAAATAAGAAACATAATGGCTTGGGTAATGTCACCCTTGAATGTCACTGAGCAGATTGGTGCTGACTGGTACCATAAAAACAAGGTATCTTGTAAACACTGTGTCCTGCAGCAAGCTATAATGATTCTTCCAGTGCCTGCCCCTCACAGTGAGAAAAGCTGGGGGAAACAAGGACTGTTTGTGTTGTGCATTGCAGTCAATCGTGGTTCTGGCTGTCCCAATACTGTCATGAGAAGAAAGGCTCCTTTCCTCATCCCACTCTGACAAAACGTTCTCTTGAGAAAATGCTGCCTTCAGTGTGGGTCTGAGATTTTATATATTATGTGTATGTACGTACCCCTACTTACATATACATATGTTTACATTTATATACAGCCACGATATATGTTCACACACACATTATACATACACACACCCTCTAACAATATATAAATAACATATGTGAGGGCAGAGCCTCTAAAACATAAATGAGACAACTGCTGACACACAGTGACAACAGTGAATGTGTTGAACCATTAAAATATGTAGGTCTGAGCCTGTTGAAAATACTGGCCAGGGAAAGTAGCACATAGATTGTGCTATTCCCAGTCATGCAGGAAAAATACGAAGGAAAGAAGTGACCTTGCACATATTGGTTCTGCCTGAGAAACTCTAAGTATGTTGGGGAAGAGCAGAAAGGAAGAAAATAAAAGGTAGGTTATCTGTATGTAGCTACAGCAAGCCCAGCTAGATCAATACAGTGGGTTCCAATCATCATTAGCTGGGCCTAGAAAGAGGGCTTTAAGAGATAAGGTTGCATTAAGAAGAAATGTGTGCTTCCTTTTAATGGGAATGGATTGCGAGAATGCTTTCATTTTTGCTTTGATGCCTTCTCAGAGCATCTCCTCCTCACAGAGGAGGGTGGGTATTCCCCACACTCCAGGCAATACCTGGGCCAGGCTCAGCCCCACTTCTCACAAGCAACTGCATCTTCAAAGCTCACACTTTTCTGGAAGTTACAACAGGATCTAAAGCTTCTATGGAACTTCCACAGTGAAGAGATGATTGTACCAACCTGAGCCCCCATGAAATCGTTTTGGCTATAAAATAATTAAACACCTTTGACACTGCAGAAGCACAGACCCTCAAGGTTTAACTTTTGTATTGAATTTAATAAGCCCAGCAGAGGGGATTCAGGGAACAGAATGTTATCATGGTATGTAAAGCACACATTTTAACAAAAACATACTTGATAACTTAGTAAGTCTGTGTAGTCTAAATACAAGTCTACCAGCCGATTTAGGTGTCTCTCAGACTTCACTGGGACAGTGCTCATTCCTGGAAGTGTTCCAGCAGGCTGGTACACCTTTTGAGTTTTCTGAACATTTTTATGTTTTCTGAACAGCTTTGGTCTGAGGCTAGTGAAGATGTTAGAGCCAGCCCTCTGGGAATTCAATGTCTACTTTAGAGTTCATTTTTGAGACTTCTGTGAGTAGCTGGTTTGCTTAGCCTTTTTCCCCCAAACTCACTTCACTGCACTCCCTCACACAAATAACAGAATGAAATAAAATTCACTCAGGAAGCGAAAACAGTAGGTGCAGAATAATATGTGACATTTCCTATCAAAAGGCACACTGAAGCAGATACAGATAACATTTAGTGTTCATGTGTAATGCTTTAGATAGCTGAGTGCATAAGCTGCCAGTACTTAGCCTGTTAGGGTAATTAAAAATCATTTTCCAAAGCTGTTCTTTCCATCCATGCTCAGATATAAACCTTCTCTAATGAATCTATAAATATAATAATTCTAGAATCTTTTTTCCTAAACAACTCCGATTTGAATTTTCTTGAAGAGTATTTCTTGCTGAAATAGCAAGCTATACTATTTCTTGCACATTATTGCTCTGGTAACAAATCATATATTCTTCTCAGTTGAACACAGGGGACTGTTCAGTGGATGAGGAATTGATTGGATGGCCACATCCAGAGGGTAGTGGTCAGCAGCTCAATGTCTGGATGGAGATCATGAGAAGTGGTGTCATCAGGGGTCTGTACTGGGGCAAGGAATGTTTAATGTCTTCATCAATGACATAGTGGGATCGAGTGCATCCTCAGCAAGTTTGCAGATGACTCCAAGCTGGCTGGTGCAGTTGACACAGCTGAGGACAGGATGCCATCCAGAGGGATCTGGACAAGTTTGAGAAGTGGGTCCATGTGAACTTCATGAGGTTCAACAAGGCCAAGTGCAGGGTCATGCAACCCCCAGTATCAATACAGGCTGGGGCATGAAGGGATTGAAAGCAGCTCTGTGGAGAAGGACTTGGGTGTAATCATGGATGAAAAGCTGGGCATGAGCTGACAATGTTTGCTCACAGCCCAGAAAACAAATCATATCCTGGGCTGCATCAAAATAAGTGTGGCCAGCAGGTTGAGGGAGGTGATTCTGCCCCTCTACTCTACTCTGGTGAGACCCCACCTGTAGTACTGCATCCACCTCTGGAGCCCTCAGCACAGGGAAGACTTGGACCTGTTGGAGCAGGTCCAGAGGAGGGCCACAAAAATGGTCTGAAGGATGGAGCACCCCTCCTACGAGGACAGGCTGAGAAATGTGGTGTTGTTCAGCCTGGAGAAGAGAAGACTCCGGGGAGACTTTATTGCAGCCTTTCAGTATTTAAAGGGAGCCTATAAAATGGGGACAAACTTTTTAGAACGCCTGCTGCAATAGGACAAGGTGTAATGGTTTTAAATGAAAAGAGGGTAGATTCAGGCTAGATATAAGGAAGATTTTTTTTACGATGAGGGTGGTGAAACACTGAAACAGGTTACTCAGAGAGGTGGTAGATGCCCCATCCCTAGAAACATTCAAGGTCAGGCTGGAGGGGGCTCTGAGCAACCAGAACTAGCTGAAGATGTCCCTGCTCTTTGCAGGAGGGTTGGACTAGATGACCTTTAAGTGTCCCTTCCAACGGAAACTATTCTATCTATGATTTTATGACTTCATGGTCTGTGCTGTTTCTTCATTTAACAGGGTGCACAGAGGTAACTGGGGACAGAATTGTCTCCACTGTGGAATCCCCATAAACAATTCTGTTGATGACAGGCCAGACCTGCTACATTTGTGCTCTCTCTCCCAGAAATAAATGGACTTTATCATACTAATAGAATTAAAAATGTATTCAGAGCAGAAATGAAACAAGCCATTATGACTTTAAATTTGTAAATGCAGGAACAAATGTAGATCAGAAGGAGCTGAGGAAAGCTTTTTTTTTTCAGAGCATAAGACCGTTTGAGTATTTGCTATTCAGCTAGGACTTCAGAAAAGGGGAGCAATCCATGTAATCCATGAAATATAAAACGTATTTGGAAGGCTTGCACTGTGATTTTCAATGGTATGTGAAATCTAGGTCTTTCCTTCAGTAATTCCTATGTCAGCCTTCTCTGGTCTGCCTGTGAAATCCATCCTCTTACATGTATGTCAGAACTTGTGAGAAATCAAAACAGATCCTGTTACTCAGTTTAAAAAGCATCAGGTGTATCTTAAGGAAGAGGGTAAGGCTTCAGAGAGCATCAGATATGACGATGGGAACTAATAAGAAAGATGCTCCTTTGATAGCATTGACAGACAGGAAGCACACGAATGTGTAAACCTCAGCATTTGGATCCTGATTCATCACTTTTTTTGTCTCTTCCTAGAAAGTGGAAACAAGCAAACTCAATTTTATGTGTAGTTCTGGTGCAAAAGAAATGTTATTTTCAGTGACTCTTGTTCACTCTTACATGCTTTGGCCATAACTTCTGCACTTCTGTAGCTAAATAGACTGTGGTGGATGATCCTGTAAGATTTGATTTTGTAAGAGATTAGAGGCCACAGTACAGGGTGAATGCATGAACTACTTGTGGTGAGTGTGAATGATGCCTTGTCATATTGTTTTCGCCAGCTAATCTGATGGTTGTAGTGTTGGCTAGGTGACTTGGAAAGGATAATTCCAGCAGAAGCTGTCTTAATCACCTAGTTTCTACTTGTTTGACAGTTTTCTGCTTCCCTGAGCAGGCTCTTCTCATCACCTTCAGACTTGAGTGTGAAATAACATTCACTAATGGCTAGTATTTGAAATTTCAGGTATATCTCATCAACTCTTTCTACCATTGCACAAACACTTACTAGTATTATCCTGACACTTCTTTTGATATGTCCTAAAATTTCATTTACTTTTCTTATGACTGCATTCTGTATGATTTTAAGAAACATTCTTTTGTTTTTTTTTTTTTTTCTGCTGATACAGCTAAAAGAACCTTTTGTAATTAATTCCAGTGTGCATCACTTTGTATGAGCATACTACAAAGTACAGTTGCTGTTACTCTGTATTCAGGGTAACATGAAAGCCAGTGTATTGGGCAAACACCCAGTCATGTCCCATACTAATGAAATCTTCTAGCACTATGTCATCAAGAAAAGTTGTCAGAAGTCTCCTCTCCGTACTGAAGCTATTACTGAAGCTAATTTTGTCCCCAGAGTAATTACCTCCTCCAGTGAACTTTTTCTAATCAAATAATCTTTCTTCAAACAGGTTAGTTTAAAACAATGTACATTTGACAATATGAGGTTGCATTCTTATTCTGCATTGCATTTCATCACCTAAATATGTATGTATGTATTTATTTATTTCAAAACATTGATGTTGGATTAGCTGCTTATGCCACTGCAAGAGACATGCCTGCTATCCACTTTATTTCAAGTTTATTAATGCAAGTGCTATGTTAACACATTGTACAGCCATACAAAACATCACCCTTCCCCTTCCCTTAATAATATCCTTCTCTGTGTTAAATCCTCAATATGGAACAATGTGGGATATCCCTTTAGGGATCACTTTTGCCTACGCACACCTGAAGATGGACTTGTACATCGATACAAAATCTTTTTTTTTTTTTTTTTCTTTCCAACTATATCTGTTAATATCAAATAGTATGATTTCCTGCAATTCTTGCCAGATATATTGGCTTTGGCTGGGATAGAGCTAACATTTCGTCATAGTAGCTTGTATGGTGATATGGTTTGCATGCCTTTTGTGCTTCTTACACCACCCCACCAGCCAGTAGGGTGGGGGTGCACAAGATGTTGGGAGGGGGCACAGCCAGGAGAGCTGACCCCAACTGACCAAAGGGATATTCCAGACCATACGACATCATGCTCAGCATATAACACTGGGGGAAGAAGGAGGAGGACGGGGGTAGTCAGAATTATGGCCTGAGTATTCTGAAGTAGCTGTTAGGCATGATGAAGCCCTGCATTCCTGGAGATGGCTGAACACCTGCCTGCCCATGGGAAGAGGTGAATGAGTTCCTTGGTTTTTTTTTTCTTGAGTGCATGGCTTTTGCTTTATCTGTTAAACTGTCCTTACCTCGACCCTTGAGTTTTGTCACGGTTACCCTTCTTATTCTCTGCACCGTTCCACTGCAGGGGGAGTGAGCGAGTGGCTGGTGCTTAGTTGCTGGCTGGGTTTAAACCATGATACCAGGCTGTGTCTAAAATCTGTGGGGACCACCTTCTAGAATAGATAAATGACCTCAATCCTGAACACATTGGAAAGGAAATATTTTAGATAGCAGAAACCTTACCAACAACAAACTTCTTTTGATGGTGAGTGCTTTTTTCCCACTGTTAATCATTATAGCAATGTTTTATAGTACAGCACATTATAATCGAGTGCATTATTGTACTGTAGGCTGTTTTATGTTATCCTGCAGGTTCAGTGGTGAGGAATCCCGAGGTAAGACCTGCATGTAGCAGAGCCCGCAGTGTGTCTGCTGAGGTGTCAGGGTGGGCAGGTAGGGATTCCACAAGACACCTTGGCAGCATTGATGGCTCCAACACAGAGGCCATAGAAGTAAATGACTGAATTCCAGAGGATTATTTCCCACTGAAATGGAATATAAGGGGTTAAAAGCCTTCCCATCTCTCTTGAATTCTGTAAAATCAGCATTTAATTGGAGAACTTGCTGTTCCATCCTTTATTCTTTGACACACTCCTATTTTTAATCCTTTACCACGTGATGCAGCATATTGTCCAGCAGTCACTTAGCAAGATTGTTGAACTCCTTTAATATGTGGTCTGTGCTGGATGATGCAACTCACATTTCTTTAGAAGTAAAGAAAAAAAAAGAAACCTTGAGTGATTCACAATGACCCAAGGTTCCTATGTATATTATAAATACTAGCAAGGGCAAGCTTCATCATTGTATACAACAGGAATAAAGTTCTTTCTAGTAGATTGCAAGAGGATGAAAGGAACAAGAATGCATTAGGCTTGGCATTACAAGGGCTAGGAGAGAGAATACTTCAAGTCATCTAGGAATGGTGTCTCTCAACTGGAGAGCTGCCCTTGTATTGTATTTCCTGTTCCCTGCTGTCATTTGCTATGTGCATACGATAGGGAAATGAAAACACTGCTTATGAATGTTATACTATATTTGTCCAAGCTAATGTACCCTGCCTGTACTTTTAGTATACATACATCCACTTTATGTAGTTTTAGTATGTACATTTACATAGTTACACAGAGAAGTATACCAGGCTGTGGATAAAAGCTTTCCCTGTTATTCTCTATCCACAGCACTTTGCAGAAAGGGGGAAAAAATATAATTGAAATCACTGGACACTGCAAGAGTTATCTGCAGTAGCTGGTATTAACAAAGGTGTTATTAATTATACAACGAGTGGGCTTTGCAACATCACTTAGAATACCAAAACATTAGGTTTTATTTTTCATGGCTTGGAAGGCTAATTATTCAGAATAAACAGAACAGCCTTCGGGTGTTGAACACTTTGCATTTTGACAAATGTTAAAGAATTTATCTGTTTTCAGATGTCCATCAGTTACATGCATGTCATAGGGCTGAAATCTTATCAGGTGGATTCTCTGCTGGTATCCCAATATTTCTTCATTCCAGTGATTGCCACCAATATCTTAGGAAAGTGAGACTAAAGTTTCCTATCCAAACTGTGATGAAAACGGGTGTAAGCAGGATATGAAAGAGGATGAAGTACTGAAATGCTCTGAGGTTATTTTAGCAATAAAGATGCCATGATGCCATTTCTGGGATGAAATCATGGATCAGAAAGAGAACTTGCATCCTAACACTCACAGAAATCATCATCTAAGTGTTACTTTACACACAAGAGCCTCCTACAAGATCTGACTTGCCCCCAAAGTTTTATGCCGCTCAGGGATGTCTGCAGCTCCCTCCCTCTCCACTTCTGCACTCACGCTTCTTGTTCACATTTGCTCAAGTAAGTTTGCCACAGAAATACTATGCTTTGTTTCCATTCTTGCCCACTGAACAGTACTTAGACATCTTCCTTCTTTAAGTGTCATAATAATGGCCATGTTTTGAAACGTTTTGTGTA
Organism: Phalacrocorax carbo; assembly: GCF_963921805.1. NCBI lineage: Eukaryota > Metazoa > Chordata > Aves > Suliformes > Phalacrocoracidae > Phalacrocorax > Phalacrocorax carbo. The sequence goes on from NC_087548.1 coordinate 41,943,223, forward strand.
ATATTTTGATACTATAGGTCATATTATGTTGTTTCACTTATCTTTTGGTAATTTTTCCTCTTGGCAAGTAGTTGTACCAGGTCAAGTCCTGGTCTTTTGCATGTGCTGTCTTGTCAATTCTGGTTGTCTGAATGATGTTAAAAAAGTGATCCTCAGAGGGGAAGGAAAAACAGGATATATAGGAATTTTTAAGCAGGCAACAAAAGCAGGAAAAAAGTAGTTCTTGCCACTCTGAATATGTATTGTTTGTTTTAGATTTGTTGTTCAGTTTAAAAGCATATCAGATACACACATGACTGTGACTTGCTATTATCAGTCTAATCTTCTCCCCTGTGATTTCTGCTAGTTTGAAGATCTTTGGAGAGACATATTAAAGTCCATTTGTGCCTATTAGAATTTGAAATTCATCTTTTCTCTGGTCTCTGTGGATTTTGTTGTTTCTGTTTAAGAGATTGAACATTATATCTAAAGCTTGGTACAGGATTCTCTGTTTATTTGTGTTCTAATGGGGTTGCAGAAAGAACAGAACTGTTTATTTAGTTTCTTCCACAAGGAAAGGGTATTTTATTATGATTTTGCAGTGCAGTATTCCTTATTGCTCCATTGAGTCAAGTATTGCTAGCACGCATAATTAAATAGACAGCCCTTGCTACAAAGATCTTGCGAATAAAAAAAAAACCAACCAAGCAGAAATGACATGGCAGAGGAGCTGGGTAGAATAAGGTAAGGATGGAACTGTCCCTTTTAGCATGATAACCAAAAGTCACAGGAAAATTTTGTTCTGACTGCTAGCAAACATTTATTTTCTACTAGTGCTCTAATAGTACGATCCAGTTCTCAGGAGGGATTTGAGTGAAGAAAACTATAGGAGTGACTTTGTGAAGACTGGAAATATATATTTTGCTCCATAAATATTTAGCAGATATGTTTATGATGGATCCAATAGACATTTTGGTCTTATTTTTCTTTTCTGTGAGAGGAACTCTTGGGAAAAGTTTTGACATTTTTGTGTTTTGCCTAGAAAGCACTGAGATACCCTTGTAACCTTGTAGAGCCATCATTCTGATGGTAATATTTATAGAGTGAAGTAGTTGGCTGGTAGTCAATCATATAGATGAGACAAACATCTTCATTTTAGCTCTAGTATCCTGTTCTGTACTTTGGTTATCTTACATTTTTGGGCTTCAAAACCACCTTTCAAATTATTTTGTACATTATTCAGTGATTTCACATGATGAACAAGGAGTATTTGCTTCATTATGTATCAAACCTTTACATAAAGAATGACTATAAGTAATAAGCATAATATTGCCAGAGTTAACAAAATCACAACTAGACGAAGCATTGGATTCAAAGTCCCTGTTGCTGTTGGTCATCATCAAAATAAGGTGCCCCAACAATATTCATCCTTTTTCACTCTTTCTAGAACATGGTGTATTTCTTTTGCATCATGATGAACAGTAATCAGGATACTTCGTCCATTTTCTTGAACTTGTTTCAGCAGTTGGTAGAGACTGTCATGATGTAATATCAGTCTTATCAATCTAAGATTTGTTCCAATGGGGGTAGGTAAAAAATATTGATTTGATGCAAAGTTAGACTGTGATAATTGATGAGACGTGACAGGAGCTGAACAATTAAAGTCACATTCCGTAATTTAAAAAAAAAATACAAATACAGATATTTAAGTGATTGTTTATATCTACAGTGATATTGCCTACAAATATAAAAGAGGGTTCTCGTACAAACACATACATTTCCAACATATACAAGTACAGCTTCAGAGATTTCATCAGGATGTATCTCAAAATAGCAAATATTTTGTTCAGTGTCAAGACAAATGTCTTGGGTCTTAATAGCATTGCTTTCACAAATAAATCCTTGTTATTCTCACAGAACACATGTATTGACATCAACAGTCTGCCATTTGTTTCAGTTTTGTTGGGTCCATACCCTGTGTTCCACTGGATAGAGTACCGTTCCATAGTGATTTACTCCAAGTGCAATGATTTGGTATATGGTATATATTGAAGCATTGCATATTGTTAGAATAAAAGCTATGGGTTTACTGTCAGTCATAGGTAAAATTGATTAGACACCACCAGGATTGGAATTCCCTTTGAAATTCAGTTGCATTATCCCAGATTACCTTTCAAATTTCAATGGGTAAGGTGCCCTCTTCACCTTCTCTTACAATTGCTGCCACAGGAGATTGTATCCACAGTTGAGCCTAATGAACCTGAATACAGGTAAAAGCAAGAGAGGCATTAATTAGGGCTACACCTAGTGTATTTGCAATTAGTTGGTGCTCCTTTTCATTATTTCTTTCCCATTGAGGTAATATATTGGATAAGAGCCATTGGTTGGTTCCCAATGCCAATAGAGAAGATTGCAATGGACATTTTAATTTGTGTAAATTACTTGTTGCTGAGCTTATTTTGTTTGCTAAAACTTCAGCATCCATGCTATTTAACACTCCTAATCCTGTTCCTGAGATACCAGTCACATCTCTTCTTGATCAGTTTGGAGAGGTGAGAGTTCGTCCATGCAACCATGCTAACTATCCTGCATAGGATGTACTTAAGAATGGTGAGCAAGTAGGTTTAACTGCTGAGATATTGATCTACATTGATAGTTCTACTCATCTGAGGGACCACGGTGGATTAAACAACATGTACTGTTGGCTTGTGTATTTAATAACATAAGGTCCAATTTGAGAAATTTGTGGGGATTACAAAAGCAGCTTGTACTAAGGTAAAATTATACTAACAGTCTAATTTTTAGAGGCACAACAGAGGTTTTGTGTCTGTGGTGTTTGATGTAATGTTGTGCACAAAATTCCCAGTTGCTTTCTCATGGGAAGACTCGTTGATCACCTTGCATCCTATTTTGTTTTCTTTCCCTGCTGTTCCACAAAACTGGGGCACTTTATTAACATTGGTTTCATTTTTATCCCAGCTGTGTTCATTTTCAAAGTAAACTTCAGTTCCATGCATGACCATGGTGGAAAGATTTAAATCTCCCATACTAGGGAGTGTCCTCATAGTCCCAGTATACTTAACATGAGCTTGAGACCATGGCCACTGGTCGCTGTTAGGATTTGGAACAGTAATATGAACACAGCATTTCCATTTGCCATCCTGTGTGGTGTTAGGTTTGAGTGCAGCATCTTTAGTAAACTGGTCAAGTATTCAAAGGAGGAACTTATGTTGTGATAGGTTTAGTGATTCTAAGAGATATTGTTGCTAGTATTACACTGCGTCCCTTTAGAGTGTTCCACCTGCACGATACTTCAACATTATTACGTCCCTTCACTATGTCATGTATTGAGCAATGATATGTTACAGCATTTTCTATATGGTGTGTGAGAGTTATTGTGAATAATCATAACATATATATCCCTTATTAGGTTGTGCTTTACAAGTCACGTTTATATTATTGTCTGTTAGTAAACAAGATGGGTGGCTTATCTGTATTGACACAATCATGGCTGATTTCTTGGTTGATGATTAAGTTGAGACAGATGGGCGTTCATGGGGAAGGAAGTATTATCAAAATCTTCCAACTGCAGCAAGATGATGAGTCTTACTTTTATTTGGAGAAGGCTGTGAGACAGAAAGGTAAAACACACTCATCTTGGTGGCACTTTTCAGGCAGGATATCCTGTTAGAAAGGAGGAAAAATCCACTGCGCACTAATTCTGGGTTTTATACCAATGGTATCAATAGCTTGCTAGGCAAGTGTGCCACAAGGCTTAGTTAGAGTCATAGGTACAGTTCCAATTTGTGGTAAATTTACGATGACCGGTTGTCCTGGCTGTAACACTATCAGATATTTTCTTTTATCTGAAGGTTGAGCATCAAGCTCAGCTTTTGCAAAGGATGCTTGGCTCCCAGGGCTCCCAGTGGACCTATACAGATTACTCAATTGATAAAGTACTTTGGAAAGTCGAGTATCCCACTAGGCCTAATGTGGCTTAAGACTTTTTTTCAATAAGCCATTAGCTCTTTCTACTGTCCCATTTGATTGAGGATAATATGGGCTGTGGAATTTCTTCTTGATTTGCCCATTCTTGCACTACTTACATGAGAAGCGTGAGCCATTATCACTTTGGATGACATCAGCAGTAGGTAGACTTGAGAACCAAGATGATAGCCCTTGTCCATTGGCCTTTTGGCACTTAGGTGTCATGAGCAAGCTAGAGACTACTTCCACACCTGTAAGGATACATTAATATCCTGCAGAGGGTTTGAATGGTCCGATATAATCAATTTGCCGTGTAGACCAAAAAGTTTTCCCTTGATTGATATGTAGAGGTGGTGCTTTAGCAGGGTGGTTTGTTTGTAATTTTAATCTACACTGAGGACATTCTGTAAGAACAAGTTCACAAGTTTTCCTGTTTAAGGGCCAACCCTTGCTCTGTGCAGCAAAATAAAAGCACTTCTTTACCTGTGTGACCTGATTTTTGATGTAGCCCAACATATACCACTCAGGATTTAAGGATTTCCCTATTTTTGTTTTCCTAATTTCAGTAAATTAATCCAGTTTTTGGTTCCAGTTTGTGGCTGGTTTACTGTCCTTGATGTGAGCTTTCATCCATCCCAATTTAGATGGTGGTTTTCTGGCTATATTCAGTAATAGTTGCCAATCTTGAGTTCTCCAGACTGGAGATCTGTTTACTTCCCAGTTCAGGGTTTCCCACTGACAGAGCCATTGTATGCCACCAACCCACACAGCATAGGAGTCTACATATATGATTTTTTTATCCATTCTGTGTTGCTGAAACAATTGCTTTTAATTCTCCTAGTTGTGCACTGCCTTCATCTTCTTCCATTGTTTGCCGGTCGTAATGTTTAATGTAGCAGCCTTATATTGCCATTTCTTGTTCATCTTTTTTTGCTGAGGTATCAGTGAACCAAATATCTTCTGTTGGTGTTCCCTCAGTGAGGGAACATGCAGGAAAAATTGGTGACCATGTTCAGCAAACTCTCATTTGGCTATAATAGGTTCATGAGGGTGTACTGGTCCCAATGACTGATACATTTTTAATTCTTCAGTCAGGGTTTTTACCATCTCTTTATGTTCCAATTTCCACACCCAGGGTTTGCTCTTCCATAAAAGCGAATATAATGGATAAGCAATGATAGAAAATCCAGGTACATGCCCTCTTCAATATCCTAAAGTTCCCATTAAGTGTTGTAATTCTTTCCTAGATTGGGGCACTTGCAACTGTTCAATTTTTCTTAACGTATCTGGAGGAACCACTGCACTGCCCACTATCTACCAAGTGCCTAAAAACTTCTTGGTCCCTGACATTCCTCAGCTGGAACATCAACTTCTTCTTTATGTAGTGCTTGACACACTGCTGCTGCCAATTCCTCCATCTTTTCAGGGGAAGTTCCTCTAATTAGGATATCATCTCTATATTGGTACAGTTTCACATCTTGAGGGAGTGAGAGTGTCTGTAAAAGTTCAGCAAGTGTGGCATGAACAATCATGGGTGAAAGTTTATATCCCTGTGGGAGTCTTTTAAAGGTGAATTGTATGCCTTCCCAAATAAAAGCAGATTTCTCTTTGTCTTCTTCCTATAAGGGGACCATAAAGAACATATCTTTCGTATCTAGCACTACCATCCATGGGTGTGTGGCTGCTTGTAATGTAGCTGTTGAAGTTGCAGTATTGGGTACTGCAGCCATTAGTGGGGCTGTGTTGGCATTTAAGAAACAATAATCGATTGTTAGATGCCATCTCCCATCCAGTTTTTGGACTGGCCAGACGAGTGAATTGTATGGGGAGTGGGTTCTGGAAATAATGTGCTGCTTTTCCAAGTCTGCTATTATCTCAGAAACTCCATTTCATGCTGCAGCAGAAATTAGGTGTTGTGGTACATTAGTAGTCTTTGAATCAGGGAGTGCAGAGGCTGCGCGGGGTACATGCACTGTAGACTCTTGATTTCTGCCAGGGTTAGGGTTGACATTGGACCTGAAGGACCACATATATCTGTCCTGCAGGCATAGGGTTCAGCCATCCAAAACATTGAAACCCAAAATATTTTTATTATGATCTTTAACTGCAAAGTGAGTAGAAGCCGATGACGTGCTTGTTGCACAGGAGCCATAAATTAACTTTCACAGTTTGGCACATAGTATTTGCTCCGTTCACATTGCTAATTTTAACTCTTTGCCATCTAGGTTGCACACCCAGCATCTCAGCATCCTGTTGTGTTAATACTGAAATTTGTGCTCCCTTGTCTGTTACGAATTTTACCAATTGTTGTCAAGGATCAACTGGAATCAAAATATATGGGCCATTATTATTTATCTGTTGATAAGATTCCACTTGCTGGAAAGGCAGGCCCAGTTGCCATCCTGGCATTACTCATTTTTGGTCTCATGCTTTGCAATCCATCCCTAATCAGGAGGAAAGGGTTATCTCTCTTTCTTGGAGCTGGTGATGGCACCAAAGTATTTGGAATATGCTCTCTCCTTTTGCCATCATCCTGTTTCTGGGATGCTTGAATTAGGCTCAGGATAATGCCAGTAGCCTTCCCCCTGAATTCTGGCTTGGGGAATGTCTAGTGCCAATGCTTTCCTTCACAGTTAATTTCTCCACTCCTGAGACTCTGCTGGTGGGCCTTTAGGCATATTTTCCCTCAGCTGAGTTGCTGTTCCTTGTGGAGGTGTTTGTTTTACTGATCACACTTGATGATCTCCTGCTTGGGGTCTTGGGTCTGATTTTTCAGCTAACGGATCATCCCACCCTATTTCATGGGCATGGTTTGCAATGTTGTGCATTAATTCTGACTAGGTAGGGAGCTGGTTGTGGGGGATCATTATCACTTAATCCTTTGCTGTTTTCTCTGTCTCTTTTAATTTCATCCCTTTCTGCAGTTAAACAGTGTTTAAGAACTGCTGGAGCTCCTCTAACTAGTGGTTTTAGCATCGCATAATCAATCATAGTAGATATTGGGATATCATTGGATTCTCATTTCTACAAAGTTTGTATGTAGGCAGCTTTTGTGACGGCTGTAAAGAGCTCGTTATTAGATCTTATGGGGATTATGGAGAGTTCACCTTGCTCCATGGCATCTATTCTCCCAGCCCTATTGGGTTTATATTAGCTATTAGCTACCCTGCTGGTGATAGAATAGGATCCATTTGCCAAGTCAGGTTCTAAATTTTAGAGAACTCCTGGAACCCAAAATCTGTTTGCTTCATCTCAGCTGTATTCAGTCACAGCCACTTAGGCAGATTTGCCACACTGTTTTGGTTTCACTTGACTTTCTGCCGTGTATTTCTTGTAAATTTGCCAACTGTGGTGGATCCCAGGGAGTGATTTGCATAGTATATTGTGGAGCACCACCCCAAGATCCTTCAGACTGTTCTGTTTTAATGATGGGTCTGGCTTCATATTCAGGGGGATTTGAGGGAAACAAAGAATCATGCTCCCCTGCTTCGCTATTGTCGGTATCATCCCATATGTTCCCATCCCATTCTTCAGGGAATACAATTAATATCCTAATCTGCACAATGTCAGATGGATGGGAAGTCCACATAAGCATAATTTCAACCTTTTCTTCCAACTTCTGTTTTTTCAACTTTTCATCCTGTAACTGTGTCTGCAGTATTAGTTCAGCTGCCTTTATACCTTTTTCTTATTTTCTTTCTGCTCTTTTTTATTGTTATTCTTTCTGTCCTGATAAGCAGCTTCTAAACAGGTACCTAGCATTTTGCAAACAATTCCTTTCCCTTTTCGATCCTTTATATGCCACCTTTAGCTGCTCTTCCACAGCTTCCCAATCATTCCAATTATCATGATCCCAAACTTCTGAGAAGCTGGGACTTGAGTTTGTTCCATGCCTCTGTCAATAATTGCTGATATTATTTGTCATCCTGCCGACAATGCCAATTTGTCATGGATGAGTGGAATACACTTCACCCAAAAGAGAGAAATAGCGAATATGCTTTATTGAGGTAAAACAATAATTTGAGAGAGTTCAATAAATTCAATGGAATTTAACAAAGTTTAATAGTGATTTACCAGGGTTCAATAAGTTTGATGGCAAGGTTCACCATATTAACTACTGCATGAAGGAACATACAGAGTAAAATTGAGTTAGACTTGCATTACAATGATTCACACATAGGTCAGAGTCGCAGATTGTGAGGATGACCCTCCCGGCTGAGTCATGAAGTTCAGAGTGGACACCCTTGCTTTCTAAACCCCTTATGAAACCTACGTACAGCTAGGCCCAATCCTAGTCTTAAACTTGGACAAGGTTTATGTCTAATGGAATTATCTATATCAAGTTTATAATGGTTAATATTGAGTAGCTACATGGATTAGTAATGTTCCATTAGTATTAATGTAGCATACTATCAGTCCCTTTCCAAGGATGTGTCATGGATAAGGGATCTCTCCGTCTTGGGCAAGGAAGAATCTCTTAGTCTCAGGTAAGGGATCTCAAACCGTGAGAGGCATCCCTGCTCAAAAGAGGAGAGTCACCTGTCATGCTGTCCAGCTGCAGTTCAGGCAGAGCTCCAACTGGGCTCCTCCTGATGTATCTATAGAGTGAAGTAATTGGCTGGTAGTCAATAATATAGATGAGATAAATATCTTCATTTTAGTTCTAGTATCTTGTTCTGTACTTTGGTTATGTTATATTTTTGGGCTTCAAAACCACTTTTCAAAATATTTTCTGAGGCACCTTCACCCCTTGTACTTCAGCCAGGAGCTTTCCAGCTTGCAGTTTCACCACTGGGCATGAGGCCTGTTGCTCCTTAGTCAGCCTTGACCAAAGCGTGGCTGGGGGTCAAGTGTTTAGTCTATGTCCCTTCAGATTCCAGTTTTTCTGACTATAGAAGCTCAAATGCTCTAAAGATATAAAAGAGTACATTCAGCTGGTTACCATTTATTGTGAACTTTTTAGATCTTTTAGGGTTTGTATTCTGCAGTCCAGACATTCCATATGTTTGCTTATTTTTATTTTCTTCCCCATGGTATATATATGCTTTATCTTCTCCTCCCAGATGTCCTGTCTCAAACGTAACGCTTATGGCCATAGAAGAAAATAGAACTCTCTGAAAATGTCAGGTATATATAGGACACCCACACAACACAGTATGGATCTCTTAGTAAATACACACACACGCCCCCCCAAACTTACTGCAGCCTGCTGATACAGGTAGTGTCTAGGTCCCTTGTGAATGCTTTCAAGCTGGTGGAACATTGCTGTCTTTGTTCCCATTGACTTATCCCATATGGAGTTGCTCCTTGTTTCAGTTCTGTGTCTTTAAAAGAACGCTCTGATAAGATTAAATATTCTCAAATACCTTACTGGAGTCAGGAGGGTTGGTCTTGTCTGGTGACTTTTGTTTGTCTAAAATGAGTGCAAAAGAGAAGTAAAAACAGTCAGATCAGAAATGTTGCATTTTACTCCTGCTTTGCTTGTCACATAACTGAAGGGAGGATCCGGGGAACTACAGGCCTGTCAGCCTGACCTTGGTGCCAGGAAAGGTCATGGAGCAGATCATCCTGAATGCTATTACACGGCATGTGCAGGTCTCCTTCTATGATAAGGTGACCCGCTTAGTGGATGAGAGGAAGGCTGTGGATATTGTCTACTTGGACTTTCGTAAGGCCTTTGACACTGTCTCCCACAGCATTCTCCTGGAGAAGCTGGCTGCTCACGGCTTGGACAAGTGCACTCTGTGCTGGGTTAAAAACTGGCTGGATGGCCGAGCCCAGAGAGTTGTGGTGAATGGAGTCAAATTCAGTTGGTGGCAGGTCAAGAGTAGTGTTCCCCAGGGCTCAGTGTTGGGGCCAGTCCTGTTCAATATCTTCATCGATGATCTGGATGAGGGGTTTGAATGACCCTCAGTAAGTTTGCAGGTAACGCCAAGCTGGGTGGAAGTGTTGATCTGCTGGAGGACAGGAAGGCCCTACAGAGGGACCTGGACAGGCTGGATCATTGGGCTGGAGCCAACGGTATAAGATTCAACAAGGCTAAGTGCCGGGTCCTGCACCTGGGTCACAACAACCCCATGCAACGCTACAGGCTTGGGAGGAGTGGCTGGAAAGCTGCCTGGAGGAAAAGGACTTGTGGGTGTTTGTTGACAGCCACCTGAACATGAGCCAGAAGTGTGCCCAGATGGCCAAGAAGGCCAACGGCATCCTGGCTTGTATCAGGAATAGTGTGGCCAGCAGGAGCAGGGAAGTGATCGTGCCCCTGTACTCGGCACTGGTGAGGCCGCACCTCAAGTACTGTGTTCAGTTTTGGGCCCCTCACTACAAGAAGGACACTGAGGTGCTGGAGTGTGTCCAGAGAAGGGCAAGGAAGCTGGTGAAGGGTCTAGAGAACAAGTCTTATGAGGAGAGGTTGAGGGAACTGGAGTTGTTTAGCCTGGAGAAGAGGAGGCTGAGGGGAGACCTTATTGCTCTCTACGACTACCTGAAAGGAGGTTGTAGCAAGGCAGGGGTCGGTCTCTTCTCCCTAGTAACAAGTGATAGGATTGTTACAAGGAGAGGAAATGGCCTCAAGTTGTGCCAGGGAAGTTTAGGTTGGATATTAGGAAAAACGTTTTCACCGAAAGGGTTGTCAGGCATCGGAACAAGCTGCCCAGGGAGGTGGTGGAGTCTCCATCCCTGGAGGTATTCAAAAGAAGGGTAGATGTGGTGCTTGAGGATATGCTTTCATGGTGGTCTTGGCAGTGATAGGTTAGTGGTTGGACTTGAAGATCTTAAGGGTCTTTTCCAACCTTAACAATTCTATGATTCTATGATACATAAGACCTTGGTTATATAAAATATCCCCAGATTTCAGGTTGAAATGTAATTAGAATTTTGTTTAAATACCACTTTCAAAATGTGTCAGTGTTTATTATACGTGCACTCTTGTGGGAAAAAAAAAAGTTCAGCACAAACAAGGCACTTCTAAAAGCTATGCTACATATTAAGAAAGGATAGCGCTCCATGTGTAGTAAGGAAAGAGGTAAGACCTTCCATTCTCTCACTGCCTCTGTGCAAATTGTTTTACTTTACTTCTTCCTTCTGGTCAGGCAAAGGCTATAACATTAGAGTCTGTTGCAGTACTAATACATTGGCATAGGAGTGGTACACTGTGTTGGGAGGAAAAGTCACAGAGACAGATACATTAGACACAAGTTATAAAGATTTACTTTTTGGTGATGTTAAATTACAACAGACTTACTACTATGCTGCAGAGTACTGTTTAGAAGGTTTTCTGCATACATTAAGTTTTAAGATTCCAGCATTGGAATACCTGGCTTGTCCATATGAAAAGAGTACATAATGGCCTAGATCTCTTTAAAGTGTAGTTATCAGTGTAACTGTAAAGAGGGAGTGAGGTGTATACTGCTGACCTTTGAAACTGGTGCACGATTAGGTATTTGAACAAGACCCAAAAGAAGAAACTGGTTACTCAGTAGGCCTTGAGAGATTACATTTTACTTGGTGAGTCCGGAAACGATTCTGATCTCCTGGGTCTGGGTGTGCACCCATGCTGATGGCAACTGTGTATGAAGGTGAAGTATGGGCATGTTGCCGCCTGTGCCAATCAATTTGCCGTTTGGTTACTGTGGTGAGCAGGAACCTAGGATGAGGGCACACCAATAAGACTATCAGTAGAAATAAATAACAGCACAATTTCAGTGAATGGGATCACTGCAGTAAATGACCTCTTTGCCAAGAAATGTGAAATCAGAATGAATAAGAAGAAAATGAAAAAAAAAAACCTCTTCCTGCTCATTTCTGTTCTAAATTAGCTGCAACAGCTCAGTAATGTAACCTTAATTCTATAAAATTATCTTTGTTATGTGTGGTGGTGGATGAGGGAAATAACTAAACAAAAAAGAACAAAACCAACAATGTATAACTGAATGCATGTGGGATGAAATGGAATTAAGACAAATACAAATAATTATACATTAAAATATGGTAATGTCATAATATTAGCATAAATTGCAAACTCAACAAGTCAAATCAATATAAAATTTTTTTGCATGAATAATCATCTTGTGGATGACACATGGTAAAATTGAGACAAAAGAGTGGGCAGAGAAAAGAAGCAATATAGGAGTTTTAGATTTAATATTAATTACTTTCCTTTACAAAGACCAATGATTAATTCTGATTTTTGTTTTACCGAATAATGCTATACCAATTAATAACTCTGAAAAAAACTGAGAAGATTTTTTTAGGTTTTAAAGGAAAACTTATTAGCAGTAAAAAAAAAAAGGTTATAATTTAGCTTATTTTGAAATTGATGTTTAGAGAGGTAGAAGTGTGGAATGATGACATAACTCAGCCTGATAAATCCTGTGATTTATGAATGACCTATAAAGTGAGGAAAGAGCAGGTTTGAAATACAGAAAATGTTAAAATGACATGACGTTTCAACACTTATTTGGTCACAAACCTGTTATTTCCACAGTCTCTAGGCCGGTTACTTGCCTCAAGCTGAATATTCTTTATGGATAATGCTTCTTTTGGAACTGCCTTTACTGCCACTAACCAGAGAAATTACCTATGAACATGAACAGCTTCAGGATTGCCTGTATTAATTCATGTTAATTTGTTTAAAGATATAAAAAACTGGCCATCAACAGAAAAGTTTTGAAATTACTCTCATTCTAATTTTTAAATGGATTTGCTACAAATCTGGACAGAACCCTCCTAGGTATTTCTTGTAAATATTTGTTCAACCAAATTTATCCTGTAGGAATGATCACAACCTAATATTAAAATTAAAAAAAAAAAAAATTCAGGTTTTTTGTTTTAAAATACCATTTAGATTTTAGGTAACCTTTGGAATCTGAGGCCTCCTCAAGGTCCTGTCCGCTTCTCTAGAGGTAGCTACAGTCAAGATAGACCAAAGTATCTGAGAAGTTTAGCCAAAGAAATCCCACTCAGGAAACAGAAATTATCTATTGCAATATATGTAACAAACTGCAGCTTAAGGAAGAACTGGAAAGAGTGTCATGGCTGCCTTCATAGAGCAAGACAAACTAAAGCCTGTACAGCAACAGTTAGGATCATCTACTATTCTAATATAACTTTCTATGTCCCTTCTCCCCTGAATGAGATACGTAACAGCTGCCAGTGCTTTCAAATACCATGCAAGTGATATAAGGAGTAATTTGGGATATGGAAACCTAAAAAAGTGCCACATTCTTCTTACTGTTTTCTAACTTTTGGTAAAAACTCTTTTCGTGAACTTTGCTATCTGTGCTTAACATGTACTTATTTGGACTTTTCTTTACAGAGCTCAGGTTAATTCAATTAATTTATGAAAACATTGTGGAGGTCTATGGAGAATTCTGTGAGTGAGAAGCACTTAAAGTCAGTTGCCAGCATTTCTGAGGACCAAGTTGTGTATATGCACAGGGACTTCACCTTCTGATGTTACTTTTCAGACAAGAGCAGTTTTATATGCGTATTCCACTCACTTTGGCTGTATAACTGAAGGTCAAATGGAAGTAGCAGTTTCATTTTGATTTGCTTTGCCCTTTGGAATCTTTGCTTACATTGCATTTTCATTGTTTTCAAATACAAAACTTCACAACTCCACGCACCTACTAACAAGTAATATGCAACCATATCTCTTTGTTCTCCATCTGCCATAGAGTGCTTCTCTATCCTGGTGAGAGAAGTTTTATAAAAAGTGCAGAGAAATTGATTCCTTGTTTGCAACAAACTTTCCAATCCAACAGTTTCTAATGCTCAGGGACTTGAACACCAAACAAAAATGAAAGTGGCATGCATTAATTCCAATAACAATCTTCACCCAGTCTGCTACATGCTACAAGGTAAAACTTCAGAGCTCTTAACCTTAACCCCCTCTCCATCAGTTGTCCACCCATGCCTTATGACCCTCCAGTAAGACATCATAGTCATAGACTCTGCATGGCATACCATCTTACAACCCCTATCTCTAGATATTGTAGTGTGATACAATTATCTGGTGTCTAGTAATAACTTCAAAATTTTTCATATATGTATTCAAGAAATAATAAATAGAAATATTATATAGAAATAAACAGATGGAAAAGATTCTGAAGAAAGAGCACCTGAAAAAATGCTGAGAAAATGTAAAGTCTGGACACATACTCCTCCTGAAGTGTCAGTTGCACAAAGTTCTTTGCTAGACTATGGGACACACTGTAACATAGGACTATTTGTTTTTAGAAAGGTGGAGATAACAATGTTTAGCTTTATTAAACACAAATTGTGATGACAAAACAATGAATCTTAGAGACTGCAGAAGAAACGGATGTGAGGAAAGTCCTTAGCTCTGAGTGTCAAAGGTAGTCTTTTTTTCCAGCTATACTCCTTATTTTCAAAAAGAACAGGTTTTCTTCATTATTTCTCAGATATAACAGTTTTCCATATCCACCTTTTTGCATAGCTAATCTCAGGTGCAGATTCAGCAAGCAGGCTTGTAAGAGTATCACATGGATGTTTTTCAAGGACATCTTTATCCACAGGGAGAGGAATTCACCCCCCGATGCTTTTTGAATTGCTAGCTGATAAGTGTACTGACCTTGATCTGATCCCTGTTAGTGTGCCTTGGTTCCCATGTGGAACGACTAGCATTGTGCTAAATGCAGTCCAGCAGTGGCAGGTGTATCCAAACTGTTTTACCTGAGGCATGTACTGCCCAGGAGTCCAGTGAGAGCATGTCATGGTGCAGCCCAGCTTTCCATGTCTCTGCACTCAGGTGGCCATGTCGCCTGTGAGGGGCTGCCACCCAATAGCAAGGTAAACTGGCTAGTGGTTCTACTGTGTTTGAAAAAGTCAGACAAAATATCTGGTTGAGAATTACATTCATCTGTTTGATATTTCCTCTCTGAACCAGTAAAAACATGGGCTGTCTTGCATTGGCAGATATCATGATATGTGGCAGGCTGTAAAAGAAATATGACACCGACTTCTGAATGCAACAGTCAAACATGCTCTCAGCTTTCCTGGATTTGACTGTGAAAACATGGGCAAGAGCATTTAAGCACAAATACTGAAAAATTAATGATGTGATGGGATTTGATGTGTTTTGGGAGAGAATTCCGAGCTCTGTCACTTTTTAAATTTCAGGTATCTCTTTTCTAGAAATCCTCTTTTTTTTTTTTTTTTTTTTTTTTTGAGTCCTCCATCCTCCTTGTGATCTGTAACAACTACTATTATTATGCCTCGATCTTTCTGCACCAGGACCCTTCAAATGTGTCATCAGTGGGTCCACCCAGAAGATCTGTGATTTGTCTGAACGTTAAACTACATAGAAGTAGAAATTATTCCTACTCTGGTGCCTCTTTATGAGCTGTCTCTGTGAGAGGACCGTCATGAAAAATCGGAGGTGAATGCTTGATTCAATTCCTGGAGAAGAGGACAAAGATCTTTTTGCTTGAAACCTGCCTCTCTGTTTTAAAGATATACATGCGACTGAAGAGATGGGAAGATGGGCTGCAGTAGCTGTGAGACACTCCACGTAAAATGTAATACAGCAATATTAAAAGGGATAAGAGTATAGAAATAAAGAAAGGTTACAAGGTCTGACTGAATAAATTAGAAGGAAAGTCTGAGATGTGAGCTGAACATTATGGGGAGGAGGATTGGTTGCTCTTTGATGAAGGAACAGGCCAAATTAATTGTAGTAAAGAAAGATGAAGGCAAAGCTGAGGTAGAGGTTAGGGTCAAAAGACCAATGAAGAACACAAGCTCTCAGACAGTAGAGGAGCCAGTGGAAAAAGAAGCGTTCTCCACCATTTAATCAGAGTCCCTTTGATTTGACCATACTGTGCATATCGTGTGCAGGTCCTCAGGACCCACCATGTAGTAGAACATGACTTGCTGGTGGTGTCTGGTCAGTAGTTGAAAAACCTATAATTGCTTCCCTGGGTGTAAAGTGGGAGGGGAACTGCCCAGTGTCTTCAACTATTTAATCTGTAGTCTGTTAGCTAGTCCAAATATTAGATACCCTTTTTCACCTGTGCCAGTAACAAACCTTTCTGTATTTGCTGCCTGGGAAGCTTTGCGTAACTCTGACTCCACCCTTGGAGTGGGGAGTCCTGGGAATATCCCACTTACATTTTTATGAAATCTGTTCAGCAGTATAAAAATGCATGGCATGTTCTGTAGATTGAGGGAAATTCTCATTTTTTTAATGAATGAAAAAGTAATTAGATCTCCGCAGAAAATAGAAAATAAGTAAGATTTTTTCATTAAGCAGGCACACTTAGGAGTATCTGTGGCGTATTTTGGTTCCACTAGTTTGCTGATACACTGCGTATTATGTTTATTTGCCTGCAGACTGATTGTGATAATGGCAAATATGCCATCTACTTGGCTGTTTCTGGTGAACCAAACTGTTCTGCCTGTTTTCTTTCAGCCTTTTCTCTAATAGAATAGAAACAAAACAAAGTGAAACACCTTAAACAAACACTCTCTCTGTGTTGACTGTTCATTTTCAAGTTGATTCTTACACCGGACATAGATGTGGTTTTCTATTTTAATTATTTAGAAGTACAAATTCCTAAATCAAGTTTTGCATTTTCCTTCTTAAGCCTTGTGCTCTGTCTTTTTAAGCAAGTAGACATATTTTGACAAATAATGTTCCTTCTCTAGCTCATGTTATATCCCTCTTCAGGTCTTTACTCCCCACTCACTTGGAACTTTGCCTTCCCAATAGTGTCACGTGGCACAGCTAGAGAGGAGCTTCTAAACTACCAACTGATTAATTGTGAATGCATATTTTATACAGTTTGTTAACAAGCGTGAAAGACAAAAGAAAATCCCAACCTTGTTGTACTGCTTTGTTTTGTGGGAAAAAAAGCATACAGAAGATTGCAAGCATTGTGGCCTCCTCTGTAGTTGCCAGACACTTTTGTACCCTCCTTAAATCTCCATTTATTTAGCAAGCACACCTATAACATGCTGAGTAACTAAGGATTCAAAATGAGACATATTTAGTGATAACAGTTTCATCTAGCCGAGTATCCTATGTCTGGCAATGGTCACTAGAAGATGATTTTTGGGAAATATATAAGAACTAGACAAGGGCATGCTTGACAGACTTGGTTGGGTCTTTGTGTATAATGTATCTAGATGTATTTTTTTATTCCAATTGTTTTTGAGTCCTTAAAAATTTTGGTATCTCCATTCCATGACAAGATGTTCCACAAATAATTACATTTCATGTGATAAAGTATCTCCTTGACTCAGTTTTAGGATGCCACTTGCTGATGTCATAGAAGGCCCACAGGTTTTAAACCACAGGAAAACCAAGGAACTACAGTTTTAAGCAATATTGTTTTCAGTTTGTTGTGGTTTAGCCCCAGTTAGCAACTGAGCACTACATAGCCACTCACTCAGTCCCCCCCACCCCAGTGGGATGGAGGAGACAATCGGAAGAGCAAAAGTAAAAAAACTTGTGGATTGAGATAAGAACAGTTTAATAATTAGAATAAAAGAGTAACAGTCATAGTCATAATAATAATAACAATAATAATGAGAGAGACAGAGGTGAAACCTGGGGAGGGGGAAAAACCAACCAAAAAAGTGATGCAGCTGCTCACCACCCACCGACCGACACCACCAGTCCCTGAACCACAGTCGCTGCTTCCACCCATTTAATATGCTAGGTATGATATGGTATGGAATATCCCTTTGGCCAGTTTGGATCAACTGTCTTGGCTGTGCCCCCTCCCCTCCCAGTTTCTTGTGCACCTGGCAGAGCATGGGAAACTGGAAAAGTCCTTGACTAGTGTAGGCACTACCCAGCAACAACTAAACCATCGGTGTGTTATCAACTTTATTCTCGTACTAAATCCAAAACACAGCACTATGCGAGCTACAGTGAAGAGAACTAAGTCTATCCCAGCCAAACAACAATAAGTTTTATTCATGGATCTATATATCGCTATCACATCTTCTCTCAATTTTCTCATTTCCCAGTTGATTTAAACTTCCTTTCTGCCAGGTCGTTTTCCTTGCTTGTCTTTTTCAGCTCCTTTATAGTCAGTCAGTCTGTCTGTCCATCTCTCTGCCCTTCTTTTAACATGATAGTGTCTCTGTTCTTTGCATTGGCTGGTATGATTTTTGTCAGTACATCAGAACTCCTCTGATGACACAACTAACCGCAAGCCCCAGTGATCTCCCATTTGCTTGCTTTTCACAGTTTCTCAGTGCTCTAGTTCTGTTACTGGAATTGACCATACTAAGTGGGCTTTGTTCTTTCTTTATCCATTAAAATGCAGTTTGCATCCACACACACAAGTGTTCAATCGATTAATGGTGAGGCTAAGTAAAGGCATGTTATTTTATATCTATGATAATGAATAGACATCAATTCTTACTCTATTCCATGTGCATCACTGTAAGTTTCTTAAAGAAAACAGGATTTTAACTTCGTCATTTTAATTTTCAGACCTGTTTTCCAATAGATATATGCATAGTTGTTTTTTTTTTTTTAAAGTGTATATGGACATTTGCTGTTAGGATAAAGAAAGGAATTTTATATATATGCAAGTACACAAAATCTGTGATATTGTATTTTTTGACTTTGTATAACAACCAAGTTTGGTCAAAATCAGTTGTACCGAATAGTGTGTTTTTTTAAAAAATTCTCATCCTTTACACAAGTTGACCTTTCAGTTCCAGTTCTGCCAAAACTGCCACTTTCATTCTAGTTCCTGTTAAGAAAATATATAGCTTTCTGCTCTGGTTCTCATTCTCATTCACCAAAATAAAGTTCCTAAGTGACTCTGCTTTTGAAGGATTAAGCAATGATTGAGTCTCTGTCATTCCTGAGTCTGATGTTTGACATCCAATGTGCATACAGGTGTTGCCTCTCCTACTTAAAAATGACCCCGTGCCGTAGAAGTGTCAGTGAGGCAGCAGTGAACAGTGAGATCTGTTCCACAGCTGGCAAACCTGCAATGTCAGAAGCACGTCACACGGATGAATACATAGGACAGAAAACAAAGAAAAGGTGTGAGTGCACACTGGAGGCAACAAGAAGATTTTAAAAAGTAGGATTTTTCTCGACCCCTTCACCAATAAATAATGATACCAGGTTGAACGCAGGCCAACGCATAAATAGTGATATGGATTCTGTTTGGTTTCTTCAGGATTTTGCTGGACACTACTTGTTTGAATGGAAATTTCAGTAACCTTTTATCCCACATCTTGAATTTTATCCCCTCTCTAGCAGTGAAAATAACTACACCTATTCCATGACACATTTTAGGCTCAGCCAGAATGATATCCAGAAGTCTGCTTTAAGGGAAACTTTCCTCACTTTATGTTCAAAGAGCAGGCTTTTCTGTCTCTTTATTGCACTGTGTTCTGATACATGTTGCATTTGTCAAAGCATGAGCTTCTGCTGCACAGGGAAGGGGCAAACAAAATACTAAAAACACTAGAGCTGATCTGTAATTATACTGCAGTCCATTTATGTAATGCTGATATTAGAAAAGTCCTGTATTTTAAATAAAAATGAGGTCTGTATTTTGTTATATTCCTGTGGCTGCTCATGAAGCTGATACAGCCCCTGAGATTTCTCTTCCCAGCCGTCAGTCTCCTAAGAATGTATGTCTCCACATTTTCTGATGCTAGTGCATTGCATGCTCTTAAAAAATGGACATAGGAACCACATGCTGCGTCTTCAAATGTCAAGATGCAGATAATGAATCTCAGTATGTTTTCACACAATGGAACTGAGCATTACCAGTTTCTGTCTGACTCTGAAGCTTTGACTACCCTCTGTCAAAAAATAAATTTAAAAAATGAAGTTTCCTTTCCAATGTCCACAGTGTGCTTTCTGAAGAAAACTAAGTGCAAATGCATAGTGAAGTCATGCACTGTTTCATGTGTTGAAGATACTATTAGTAAAACATATTTAATATTTTAATATTTAATATTTTATTTCTTTCAAATGCATTTTGCAGTAGGACCTTGTGAGCCCTAAGGCTTCAGGTTTCTTGTTAAATACTGTATTTATCTTTTCCCAGAGTGGTGACTATTTGAGGAAAGTACTTTAAATTATTTTTTTTCTACTTTTCTCTACTTTTTATTTATGTATAGCTGTGTAAATTGGACGATTAATCAAGCACCTTGCTCTACTATAGCTAACACTCATCCAAAAATTTCCAAGTGTTTTGTGAACATTCATGCATTAAAACCTGCAAAATTCTCGTCAGTAGGTAGGTTGTGTTAGATGTCATTATAGTACCAATTTTCAGCTGAAAATCTTTAAAATCTTGAGTGAGAAATTGTGCCAGTAAAAATACATACATTCCCTTAAGAGTAACACATTTTCCTATGCTTGGTTTGAAAGGAGCTTAAAAAGGGATACTTGATTGCTGTATACATACATGTAACCTCATAACCTCTGGGTGTAAATTACATGCCCAAAATTGAAAATGTGTAATTTAGTAGTTAACTCGGGATCAACTGAGAAGCCAAGCACATAATGTAGGAGGCCTAGCTTGTAGCCCTTTACTGTGTTATCACTTATAGATTATGTTGACTAACCTGCAACAATTTTTCCTCCCTCCTACTTCCTCTATAATCCAAGTTTTCTGCAGTCTGGAGAGTTTGCCATGATGTGATCAGACCTTTCTCTAATTAAAAAAAGAAATCTAAGAAACAAATTAGCAAAGTACAAATTTGATCTGAGTCCAGAAAATCAATCCAAGCATGTCCTGAAATGTGCATTTTTGCTGAAAAGCATACAGCTTTTTTATACCACTAGAATTCTCTAATCTTGGCAACATTTAGCACTGTTTAATTTCCTAGCTAACCTTTATAAATTACTTTTCATCTGCTAAACACTGACTCTTCCAAAGCATGACAGTTTTGCCATGAAGAGACAGAAAGACAGATGGATAAGGGTCAAGAAAACCAGTTTCCTATTCAAATACGTGTGCCACAAGTGCAAAGTTCCACTGACTGTATGGGCCTTGGACAAAAAATTTAGGAACTATAAATCTGTGAGTAACTTATTGCCAATAATACCTTTTGTATTTGTATTTAGGAAGTTTAGGAAATGCAAATCAAATAATTATTTCTAAAAAGAAATCTTGGAGCAGAATCCATGGGAGTTGCTTTCTCTCATTTATGCAAGGCAAAGTACTGTTCTTAATCAACCTATAACCATGTTGTAATATTCTATTACTGCAAATCTATAATTGGGGAAAATCTAGAAGAGGGTGTTGTCTGGGTTCTTGAATCCTGCAATGGGTGGCAACGCTGATAACATGAAATTCTAGGGAAGCAGACAAAATGCACCAAACGATTGGTCTTTCCCTGCAGGTCAGCTCAAAATCCACCTGACTTGATGAACCCAGTGCTGATAGTAGAGATGCTGACCTCTAGCATGGGGACACCAGGTGCATTAGAAAATGTCTGTGCATGCTTAAGAAGATTGCTCAGATAAAAGAAATTTGAATTTATTAGGAGCAAGGGAGTCTTTGGAGGATGGAAGTATCTATAATATAAGGAATAGTCTCTACCATAACCAGAAGGAAACAGACCGCTGTAATGAATATTAAAAAGGCTTAAACTATGAGCTGGAGAAGGCATACAGCAAAAAGACAATTCAGCTAGGAATAATAGCAATACAAATGAAATTACTTTATGTATCCAATAACTAGAATTGAGACTAAATTTTAGCTGCTTGGGTGATACGAGAGCAAAGAGGAAAGAAATCCAGTAAGGCACAAAGGTCAGTGTAAATGATCCTTCCAAATCCAATAAAATAACAGGTCAGTAGTAAAGAGTTCAATGACAATGACCTCATGAAATTAAAAACTGCAAACACTTATGACTGAAAGTTTGAAGATTATCACAGTCAGCATAACTTATATGAAAGCAAAAAGTAGAAGGGGGAACACATTTTTGATTTAGGCAAAGAATACCTCTTCTCAAGGAAAACTCTAAGAGAAAAGAAAATATGTCTTTATTCTTTGTTCTGTTAGTTCCTTTCACTTTGATTCCTCCCTCCCGCCCTCCCTCCCTCCCTCCCTCTCTCTTTTCCCATCTTCGTCTTCCTCTCTCCTTCCATTTTCCCCATGTACTCCTGGAGCAGGGTAGTTTTCAGTGCTTAAATGGTAAAGCTGTGTGTGGAACAGTTATACTTACACGCAGTTCTTTAGTCCTTTTTGTTTTTCCTTGAAGTTTTTTTACAGAAGGTAGTAGAAATACAGTGTTCAGTTTGGACTGGATTTTTTAGGAGGTGTCTCAGCATGCTGTTTTTCCTATCTTGTGTACTCTTATCTTGCATATCTTCTGTATTTTGCAACACTAATTATCTACTGTGGAAAGTTGGAGTATGATCATACCTTTGAAACGTTTCCACCGTACTAAGAAAACAGCCTGATAACTGCAGTTTATAACTACAAACAGCAAAACTGAAAATTGACATGGAAGTTGTTGAACCCAAGCCTTAATTCTTGAATGATAGAGATGTGTATAACAGAAAAAAATGCCCGTGGGCTTAAATTTGTTTTTCCATAAACTGTTTGGGAAAGAAATCTTTATTCGCATTAAGGTTTACAGATAGGGAGGTACAAATACGGAAAAGCTCACTTCAGTTTCTGGCAGTAAGCTTTGGGAATATTGCTCTTACCATCTGCTCAGGTTTCCATATCAATAACATAGAATACAGTGTTTGGCAATCTTTATCTGATTTCACAAATATGCAGCACAAAAAAGAGGAAAAGCAACTGACGTGCTTAGATCCATACCAGCCTTGACATAGGGGAAGGATTAAACATTTCTGGTTCTAAGTGGATTTATGGAATTAAAACACTAGAGCAGGTTGCACAAAGAGCTTCTAAAAATCTCAGTCCTTGGAGGTCTGGGGGATGTGACTGGACAAAGCCCTAAGCAATCATGTGTAAATTCAGTGCTGACACCATTCTGAGAAGAAGGCTGAACTGAAAGAATGCCTACATCCTGTCCAACCTGTGTGAGTCTGGGATGGTAACATGAGATGAAGTGCTTACTGCATAAGGGAGGACATATAAATGATAAATGTCATAATGAATGGTATGGAATAGGTTATACATTTACCTCTGTCTACCTTTTTTTGTGTTACCAAAACAAAAGTGGTAGTATAAGTGGAAATATAAGTGATTATATCCATCATGTGCATACATATATATACACACGCATACATAGAAGACCATTCAAAGAAAATTCTTCTAAAAAATATTTGCTGTAAAGCCAAAAAACTCCCTGAAAACTCCCTGGTAGTACACATTTCAAGAATACTTTTTTCTTAACTTGAAAGGATTCCCCTTTTCCGTGGTGTGATGTCATAAACACCCTTACTTCGGGAAGTGATAGGTTAGCAGCAGGAATTGGGAAGTCATACTTCCCCCTACCCCCACATCCCCTTTCTACAGCAATACAAATTAATGGGGCAAGCAAAAAAGCTCCTTTTTCTTCTCTCTATGGCTTGTTTTTGCTGTCAAGCTGTGTAAGGTCACAGAGTAGGTCCCACAGCATCACTGAGGGGCAGGAAAGAGAGCAGCGGACAGAGAGATGGTACTACATCTGTCGTATCGCTGGCTGCTGAAAACTCTGAAAGCAGAGTTTCCGAGGGAAGGAATAATGATTCAGATTAAAGACTTTAAAGGTCTTTACAGTTGGCTTTCCTGTGCAATGCAGTTACATGTCATATGTTATCTATCATTACGTACTGTTACTTACCCAAGGTAAGATGTAGAATCCTGTTCATTACAAGAGAGTATCTGCTTTTCTCTGAAGTACTCAGCTTTTACCATGGTCAGATACAAAATACAGCATTTATCTTGTACAGTGTAGCACTGTCTGTGTTCCCAAGCTATTGGAATGCCAAGCATGTTTTTTCCCATTTGCTGGTGGATCTCCTCAGGGCTGTAAAAAAGCAAAGATGTTTCAGAGATCTAAATATAAAGGAATGCAATTTTAACATATTGTGTCATTAAGAAATCTAGGAGTTTTTAGGCAGATTCTGAAGATAGTGGAAAATGAGATGCAGTGTTGCATTAGACATGTTTTTAGTATTTTCTTCTTTTTGTAAAAGCTGTAATTTTCAGAGTTTAGAACCAATTTAATGTCCCTGGAGTTAGAGCTTTTTTGTATCCATTGTCCATTAGGTGAATTACTAAGCCACGAATGGAATCCATTTATAATGTATAAAATACTGTAAAATGCCTTAAAAACAGTCTAGGCAGGGAAGAAAGCATCAGGAGTCCATTAAATTTGAAGACAGTGAGTTCTGAGGTTCTTCTTATAATCAGATAATGGGTTTTCGTGCTTTGATAAGAAGCATTAGATATAGGAAGATTTATTTAAAAGTTTGAATTCAATAAAAATTTATACAGAACTAATGCAAAATGCATTGTTTGACATTTGAGACAGCTTTCAAAACAGTATTTTGCTTCAGAAAAAATCCCTGTTACTTCAGTAATATTTATTAACTTTTAATACAAATTAATAATGAACACCTGAATGATAGCATCACTGTTATAGACTTTAAAGAAATCTGTCAGAATCCACTATAAATTTACGTTCTCATGGGATCATAACTTGGACATAAAAATATGCTCTAGGCTAAACTCTTATCAGGGAAGATTATAGCTACTGACATTTTTGTTAACAATTAAAAGCACATTTTCTCTGTAGAGAATGAAAATTTTAAAGAGCAAATTGCACTGTTGAAAAAATAATTGAATATTAAGAGACTGACTAATTCTAAGACTGCTTGAAGAGGGTTTCATGTTTCAGAGTGTCTCGTTTAGGTCCATCCTTAGTTGTGCCCTTCTGCACAACTCACCCATGTTGAGTCCCCTCCAGCAGCGAGCTGATGGTCCACAGGCACAGCCATGGCCAGTACCACTTGACCAGAGCTGGTCGTGACAGACGCTCTCCTTTAAAGATGTGCTGTTCTCACATTCAGTGGATTATTTTGGGGGAAGTGAATTCCCAGATTGGTCTCTCCAAGTCAGCAGCTGAAGAAGAAGGCAGGCCTCAGCAACATGTACCTTGGTCAGGAGCGGGACACAGTTTCCAAATATCTGATGAGGATTGGAAGACATAGGGAAAAGCCTGAGATATTAGGTTTACATTTATTTTTACCCAGTGGCTAAAACCACACTAAATGGAGGTATCATAAATAGTTTTTGCTGCACTACTGAGTCCTGGTTCCTCTGTGGTTTGAGGTGAATGTTTTCAAGATTTTTATTCCTTTTACTCTGGGAAGAAGATCCATCTCCCAGTAGAAACTTGTAAAAGTTACAGGCAAGGAAATAATCAATATTTTGGTTTTGGTAATCCCAATGCTAAAAAAAAAAAAAAAAGGGGGGGGGGGGGGGGGTTGAAGTCAAAATGGAATTTTCCAAAATTCTTCAATGTAGTAATTAAATGCTCATTCAGCACAGATTAAATATGTTTCAACCCTGATAATAATACTTTTTTTCCAAAATAAATTTCTTTCTCTTTGGAAAGTATTAAAGCCATCCAGACACATCATTGTTTCCCCTATTTTCTGTTTATTATTCCAACACAGCTTTGGCTAAATTACAAGTGTTCATGTAACTTTTCCTTCATTATCCTTATATTGGTTCGACTCAGATCTGAGAGGGGATTCTGAAGGTTTGTGCTAAGCTAGAAGCTGAAAACAATTACTATTTCTAGGTTTTACACAGAATCACAGGTTGGAAGGGACCTCAGAGATCATCAGCCCAACCTTTCTAGGAAGAGTTTTGTTTTGGACTGTTTGACCACAGGGATGCAAGCAGTGTAAATGGCAACTTTTGCAAAGCAGTTATATGAGGAGAAGGGTCAAAATCATCTAGAGTGATAGCCACCTCAAGAGATATGTAGGAACTGAGATAACTCATGGAAAGCAACCAGGATGCAGGCAGTGGTTTGTTTCTAGGACCCAGGAGCCACCGCCAAAACAGGATGTTACAACTATTAGATGGTTCTTTCTTCTCTGCCTCTCCCTGGGTTTCTGTGTTACCTTGCCATATTCAGCTTCTGCATTAGGCAGTGCAGTAGGTACACTTAAGCAATAGAGCTTTCCCCATTCCCTTTTTGACATGCTCCTCTTCATCCATGCCTTGCTCAGTTCAATGAATTTATTTTTTATTTTTTAATTCCTTTATTCCTGTAGTAGGATGCTCTAATAACATTACTTATGTTGCAAAATCAGAATTTTTATGAAGCTTTTTTTCATGCCCTTAAACACATATTTACACTTTTCTGGCTCCTTTACAGCTCTCATGGTGCAGTGGATAAAAAATACACAATTCATAGAAAACATTAATAAATATAAATTCCCCCAAGATATTTAAATTATTCCTTGGTGTTAAATGAAATGCATGTTAATGACATTCGTGTGTGGTAAATAGCATGGATTTTAAAAACCACTCACTATACGTATATATATATAATCCAACAACAGAGCTACCAGTTAAATAATATCTTGGGCGCCTCCAATAAGCCTTTAATTACAGACAGCAGTCTGTATGTGAATATTGCACCTTCAAAAATCTAGCTTCCACTGTTCAGAATTAACAGGTATTTTAAACCGTACGCCACAACTGGGAGACAACTGTGAAAACGGGGCACACCATCAGTGGAGAGAACAGTGGTGACTCATGAGATGACTGTGACACAGCAGTATCATGATTTGTGATACCAGATGAGATACTTCTATTAGAGGGAGAAGGATGTTAGTGATTTCATACAAGACAATGAAGAGAACTTGTTTGCATATTCCTTCTTGATCTGGTCACCCATGTCCTTAAAAGCAAATTGAGCTGGAACAGCTACAGAGGAAGGCTATAGCAATGGGCACGGGAGTGCAAAACCTCATGCAGGAATAAGTGAAGGAATACACTTTTGACAGAGAAGATGAAAAGTCATTTTTCCCAGATGTTTTAGCTAGGTATTTTCTGGTTTAGGTAGCTATTTTAAAACTTGTGGCTATTTTAACTACCTATTTACATGCTGAGTGTAGACTGGAGTTTTCCAGTTACAGCAGAGGGGGCAAGAACCCTTAGGAAATTTAAAATAGACCTTTATAATTTCTGAGAAACATTAGTTGGTGCAGTTGCCCATGATAGCAAGATCCAGAAAGGATATTCTGGGAAGGCTTTTCCACTTTCCTGTGTCTATGTTTTTAGCACTGGGTAGAATAAAATGCTAAGCCAGGGGTCCCTTTTAGGGCTTTAGCCAGGGCTCCAAAGTGTGATCTGCTTTGGAAAGTTACTGCCAACTGTCTCTAAGAGTCCACATGACATTTGGGCACAATGTGGGAGAAAACGATGTGCTCCATCCCCTCACAGTATCTGCTGGAGACACAGGAACTACCTACAGCATCTTGACATATTCTGAGATCTCCTACATGCAAAAGATAGTGAGCTCCCCATCAGGGGATTTCTTTATAATTTGTACTTCCTGGCTAGAAAAAAAATAACACCTGCTTTTAGGTCTCTGGCATTCTTTTTAGGTTTTCTTTTCAAATATATAGGCTGTAGTATGAAGACTAGAAAGCAAAGAAAGGAGAAAACCATGGTAATTCAGGTAGCACTTGTGAATCCTGGGTAACATTTCCTCTATAAGCCATACTGTTTTAAAACTAATGCTTTAATAAAACATTTTTTCTTTGCTGTTACGATTTCATTACAGCAATACTATTTGTGTTATGATTTAATATGTTCAAATGGCTTGGATCAACAACCTTCCAACTAAGAGAAGTAGCAAGTCTTACAATAGCACATAATAGAGGCAGAAAAGAGTATGCTCTGCTTTTGTCTCTCTTAACATAGCAAGAGAAAGATTCAGAAATTAGAATATATCTACAAAGACATTTCCTTTTAGCTTCTCAAAGGCAGTCTGTGGATAGCTTTACACTTTGTCTCTGAGTCTGAAGACCATGTGCCTCCTGTGGAGGGCAGCATTACTGGAGGAGCAGAAACCCCAGCTGTGCCCCTGAAAGCCACAGCTGCCTCCCTCTCTCCCCTTCCTTCCTAGGAAGGCACCAGAAGCCTAGTGAGCCAGAGCTGTGATGCTTCAGTGACAAACTATATGACATGTAACCTAGAGTGATGTTTGGACACTTAAAAGTGTTAGCTGTAATGTAAATCCCTCCTCCTTGACCTTTACTTTTATTGTTGTACAGGAACAGACCTCCAGGTACAGCCCAGTCTGGGGAGGGAAGGATTGGGGGGTGAAGGGGAGTGACCTTTCAAAACTCTGGTGGGAGAAAAGATAAGAGTAGGACTTCTACTTCTTAATGTTTAAACGTCAGTAGCACAAGATTTTAAGCATTAATAAAGCCAGACTTTGTAAGACCTAGAAGACATTAGGAGATAATGCACATAACATTTTCCTTTTTAAGGAGATGAAAAAGATAATTAGCTACATACATTAGATGTTCATCATATCATTTAATGTACACTGTGTTAAGATACTGTGCTTCTTCAGTGCTGATGGTGCCATAAGAACCTCTGTAGGTTATTGCTCAGAAGGTTCAGTACATTTAAGTTATATTTTATTCTCCAATCTAGTTGTGAGGCTAAATACCAGAACCTCAATGTCCTGGCAGGACTTTAAGCTGTCCTTCCTTGCTGTTTGCCAGACAGACTTTCTACCAAGGTGTATCAAGCCTACAGACAAAACACTGTGGGAACGAACATGTGAAACACAGTCTGAGAAAATTAAGCAATATTATTCTTTATGTATATGAAATAATAAAAATTTACAGAAAGCAACACCAAGTTGGGTACATGTACAAGACTAGCCTTAGACTTTTTACTAGATTATATAGGTCTCTATATGGAAATATTTCCCTTTCCTTCAACTTCTTTCTGTTGGGTTTTTCATCCCCAAGACTTTTTCAGCAGTGCTCTTTGAAAACTCTGACACACTGGTAAATTTTTTCTGTTTTCCTTGTTTTCTTACTTTTCACTGAAACAATATCCTCTTATATGAGCAGGTTTCAGATGGAAGAAAATAAAGGCTTGCCAGAATCCTTGTGACATAATTGGAACAATTTCTGTTACGTAAAGTGGGCTTTACAAGATGCATGGCCTCTTTTTTCTTTAATGTATAGCCTACTAGTTCTCCCCAGTGTAAGGGAAGATGTTATGTTACAAATTGAAAAATGGTGCATCTGCTGAGCTTCAAATAAAATGTGAATGAAAATATAATTTGGTAACTTCAGAAGATATGCTGTTTTCTCCTCTTTTAGGTAAATCAGACCATTGCACTGACTGCATGCATTTAGAGCACATGCAGAAATAGATTCTGTGTTCAAGGCCTGATTCTCAGTTATACTAAATTCTGTCTCTGCATGTTTTTCTGGGCAAGTTGTGTCTAGAAGATATAAAATTGCAATGCAGTAATCATTGAGAGTGCTCATAACTATGGTCTTACATTGTTGTGGTGGGTTGACTGTGGATGGATGCCAGGTGCCCACCAAAGCTGCTCTATCACTCTCCTTCTCAGCTGGACAAGGGACATAAAATATAATGAAAGGCTTGTGGGTCAACATAAGGACAGAGAGAGACCATTCACTAATTACCATCAAAGGCAAAACTGACTTGACTTGGGGAAATTATTTTAGTTTATTGCCAATCAAATCAGACTAGAATAATAAGAAATAAAAACAAATCTTAAAACACCTTCCCTCACCTCTCCCTCCTTCCTGGGCTCAGTTTCACTCCTGAATTCTCTGCCTCCTCCCCTGGAACAGCACAGGGGGATGGAGAATGGTGGTTGTGGTCAGTGCATCACACATTGTCTGTACCGCTCCTTCCTCCACAAGGAGATAACTCCTCACACTCTTCCCCTGCTCCAGCATGAGGTCCCTCCCACAGGAGACAGTGCTCCACAGATTTCTTCAACGTAGGTCCTTCTCCTTCCCACAGGCTGTAGTTCTTCATAAACTGCTCCAGCATGGGTCCCCCAAAGCCTCACAAGTCCTGCCAGCAAATCTGCTCCAGCATGGGCTCTTCTCTCTCCACAGGATCACAGGTCCTGCCAGAAGCCTGCACCAGTGTGAGCTTCCCATGGGCTCACAGCCTCCTTCGGCCATCCACCTGCTCCAGCATTGAGTCCTCCATGGTCTGCAGGTGGATATCTGCTCCACCATTAACGTCCATGAGCTGCAGAGGTCCAGCCTGCCTCACCATGGTCTTCACCAAGTGCTGCAGGGGAATCTCTGCTCCAGCACCTGTAGCACCTCCTCCCTTTCCTTTTTCACTGACCTTGGTGCCTGCCGAGTTGTTTCTCTCATATATTCTCACTCCTCTCTCTAGCTACAGTTCCTGATGTGCAGTGAATTTTTTCCCCTTCTTCAGTATGTTATCACAGAGGCACTACCACTGTTGCTGATGGGCTCAGGTTTGGCCAGCAGCAGGTCTGTCTTGGAGCCAGCTGGTGTCGATTCTATTGGACACAGGGGAAGCTTCTAGCAGCTTTTCATGGAAGCCACCCCTGTAGCCCCTCCTGCTAACAAAACCTTACCACGCAAAACGAATATGATTGTTAACACTTACTCCACAATTGAATTATTTAAAGAAAGTGATCCTCCAAAACTGGTTACAACTGAGGAACTGCGGTAAGGAAAAATTGAACAATTTGCAGTTATTTTTTAGCTGCAGTTTGGCTGCACTGCCGCTCTTCAGAATCTCTTCTCTGCTTGGTCATCTTTCATATAAATGTCTTTGCTTCATCAGTTTGATGCAGCTACCATTGCTTTTTTGCTCTTTTAAGCATGGGCTGCTTTTTTGAAAATGAGTCAGAACACTTTGGAAAACACATATTTGGTGACCTCAGAGTCTTTTTAAAACCCTGGATAAAAAATGCCGTAACTGTGTCATCAGGGTAAGTAAATTCCTTTTACATGTTTTAATTATACTGTTGAAAATATAATTGCATAATGTGTGAGTTTTGTGTAGAGGTCTTTTTTATTACAGGCCACCTTTATAGCTGCTCCCATCCTCCATACCAACACTTAAAATATGACAGTGGGCCTATTGTTACACAATTGCATGTTGCCAAGTAGAGTAATAAACACATAAAGTGACTTTTGCACACAGCAGATCCCGAGATTAATTTCAGTCTTTGTTTCCTTCTGGCAGAATGTCTCCAGGTGCTGTAGCAAATTATTCCCAAGGCAAATGGATGCTGATCCGGGAAAAGCCTGGTTAACCTGCATGGCAAAACAAGCAGGATTTAAACAAATAGTTAGAGTTTAGTTTAAATGTTTAAGCAGTGCTACTTAATCTTATTACTAGGTTACTATTTATTACCTAGCTACCTTTTATGGATGAGTGAATGATCAAGAATCAGGTTGACTTGGGGCACATGACTTTTCATGAACAGAAAAACCCTCAAACAAGCATTCACATAGAGTCCCTTCAACTATGGGAGAGATCTGCTAGACAGGTAAGATATACCAGCATATGTGATGAAAACTAGGAAAGAGAGACTGCTATTAAAGATTTAAGAATGAAAGAACAGAAAAATAATTTAGCTGTGGTAGAGTTATTTGTAATGCAATAGTAATGGTTATTAGCAGTATTGTGTCTTAAAAATGCCTACAACCTGCTACAGGGTAAAATATGCAATGCAAATACTTATGCATCTATGCTAGTTCTGAAAACTAAAAATGTTGTAATTTCTGTGGTATAATTAATCACCTTCTTTGACCCTCCAACCTCAGTTTCATCTGTAGTGAGAGAAAGAAGCCCCATCTAGACCACAGCAGGGGGTCCTCCCTGCCCTCTGTCCTGTGTTCAAGAGTGACTGGCAATTGATGTTTTGAGGAAGACTGTTAAAACTGGGTAAGCAGTTAGTGACATTTTATTCATACATTCTTCCAGATTCTATCAAACTGCAGCTTGAGGACCTCTTAATCAAAAGGCAATATCTGCAATTTGTTTAAAATAGTAATTTGAGTCTTTCCATTAATTTCTTTAACCACTTTTTGACCATAACTGTTATTTTAAGTATGTCTTTAGGTAACGTCTGGTGGCAGAATTCCACAGGTGAATGTGTGTTGTGAAAACATAGTTACTTTTTCTTGTCTACAGAATGTTATTGCAAAACTGCACAGGGTTTTTCTGGTTCTTCTATGAGAGGTGGTGCATAATCATTCTTTTGTTACATTCTGTATGCATTAATTTTATCAACCTTTATAATAATGTCCTGTCTGCTGCATCTTTTCCAAAATGCCCTAATTTACTTATTTTATCTCACAGGGAGACATCTCAGGTCTTTGACTACCTTTACTGCACTTTGTGTCATTTCCTGCTCTACTGTCTGCTTTAAAGGAGAAGTATAGGATCAGAACCACTCTACAATCAACATGTGACCTTGCCAATGATTTATAAACACATTTTCCATTTTCTGCTCATGTCCTAATATTCCCAACATTTTATTTGCTTAGTTGGTTGCTGCAGTGCACTGAATTGACATTTTCAGATAATTACCCAGAATGACATTGAGCACTAACAGTCAGTTCAGAGGCCATCATTATGTAAGAGCTCAACACTGTGCTCCTCATTCTTTGTTATAGATAGAAATACTTTAAAAAGTAAAAGTGGTTGCAAATCTTTTTAGGTTTTTTAATCAATTAATTGATCCCCATTGAAATAAAGGCAATTAGAAAATTAAGATCATAGAATCACAGAATTTCTCAAGTTGGAAGGGACCCAAAAGGATAATTGAGTCCAGCTCCCAAGATTCCAAATTTAAAATTACTTCCTGCTACTAAAAAAACTTAAAATACTTTTTTCTTTGTAGTAATCAAATTTGTTTTAGTTATGCTGAAAAAGTATAGGCTAACAAGTTCAGAATCTTTTTAATTTAATGACAGTGGAAATAAAGTGCTAAATTTGTGTTGACAGTGGTAAGTGGAGAAAAGAAATATCTATTCAGGCATATAACTTCCTATTAATTTGTTCTTCTCAGGGGCTACAATATTTTGGCTTTGTCTATGGCAGCCTCAGTATTGCTGTTAAAGAATATGAGGTGTAATTTGGTAAGGACAGATAAACCACCAATTTAAGAAGAATCTGATGCAGCAGTGATATGAAAGACAACTTGAATATGTGTTACAAAGCTACTGTCCACATATGGTCTTAAGAAATTATCTATCAGATTATGTTCTGGTTTTCATTCTCACTACTAGCATGAAGGTCTCTAGGATTTTCCTTGCTGTCTACAGGTTTGGGTTTTTTTTTTCAGATAAGTGATCATTAAAATCATGCAAGTGACCATTGTTGTACTGCCCAATCCTGTTTTTGCTGGGACCTTTGGCTGCTGCTGTGACAGAAAACCCTAATCTTCCAGAGATCGTAGGAATAATGTAGCTAAATTTAGTGGGATAACTCATTAAGATTGAATTTAAACACACATGCAGCACTTTTATTGGACTGGGGCCTGCATACTGAATAACAAAAGAGACAGAGAGGATTAGAGAGTTACAGAGGTATCTGAAATATAAAAAACTTATTTGTCCCCTGACAAAAATAAAAATTTGCTTGATTCCTTCCACACAGTCTTGCTGCTGTGCTCTGTGATCCAAATCATGTTGTCAAGCTATTTAATGCAACACAAACTTCAATACATTTGACATGGCATTCAGCCATACCAAACAGGACTTCAGCATATGGTAAAACCAAAATTAAAACTAAAAATTACTATAAAGAGTATATGATATAAATTCAAAGAAGTAGGATGGATAAATAAATAAAAGTTATACAACAGTTAAAATAGTTAAAACATGAGTGTGACAGATCAAAACTCACCTGACAATTACCATTACATGACATTCCAAACAGTTTAATGGTGGGCTTGACTTTCTAACCTTTGACTTGAACTACAGTCTTGGGAATTTGGGGCAAATTCTTCTAGCACTACAAAAAAACATTCCCAGAAGGTCAGAATGTATGCATGAATTTGGGGAAACAAGTAAAAATGAGAATGCAAAATTAGATCAGATTGTCAGATTGCCCAGTCTCAACCTCCAATACAGCTGAAATTGTCACGAATATAACTGGGCACTCTGGAGAGCTTTAGATGAGTGCAGCAATATCCATTTCCATTTTTAGCTTGGTAAATCATGACTCCAGTTTTAAAAAAGCTTCAAATCTCTGCATATATGTGGACACAAGTTCAGGGAACCCTCTCCCCACTTTGTAGTGAAGCATACATATCTAATACTTTCAGATAATCCTCTTCTTATTTGTCAAAGTGTAATAAACTAATAGTCATAATTTCATCATTCATGGATTCTTTTTCACTAACCTCCAAGGCTACTTTCTATATGTTTATTCTCTATTTATTTCTATAGATATTCTATATGACTTTCATTCCTTGTGCAGGCAGACATAAACTAACTTGCAGTAGCACTTTAGTGACCAACATGGACAGTGAGAAAGAGATGTGGGTCACCGTTTTTAAGACATGAAAATAACTCAGATTGGATGATTATTTTGTTCCTTCTATATATTAGAAATAAACTGTTGGGGTAAATACAGTTTGTCAGGAAGAGAAGGAGGCTTGGGAATCATCCTAACATGGTTTTTATCAGTGTTCACTGATTGTAATTTTATAATCTCCTCATCTCTTTCAAACGTTTACCAGTTATTGAATAGTTATCATTAAGTTTTCCCCAAGGTTGAATAAGGACTTCCAGGACACTGCTATAAAGATGCAAAGGACATAAACCATAATTTTTTTGTTATTTAACAAGCATCAGCATCTATTTTTATCAGACAAACTGAAATATTTTGCAGGGAAATAAATATTTTTTTTTGCTTAGAAAGAAAAGAGTAGCAGGGTCAGATCAACACACAAAATATTGGGTGTCAGCTGAATGAGGCAGTTCATGTGTGGTTTCAGTCTATTGTTAGTTCTAGGAAGTGTTGCTTTGCTCTTCCTCTGATACTGTGGGTTGAGATCTCAGTATGTTGAAGTTGTTGAAGGTTATTACAGGAGTAAAGTGAAGATTATCATGGTTCAGCTGATGAGTGGTAACTTGCTAAGCCAAAATAGCCTGATGGCTCATCTGAGCTTAGTAGGCAGAATAATGTACAGCCTTTACTAATTCTCAGCAACCTAAAAACATTTAAGTTCATATTTTAAAAAATTACCTTAAAAATTTATAAAAATAATGGAGAGAGGGTGATCAGATTTCTAAGCTGGCTTTGTAAATCCCTCTTGTGTAGGGTTTGTATCAAAATGAGAAAATGAGCATTTTGTACGATGCCCCCTTGGCACCTTTCTGCTCTTCCTCTTTCCCAGTAAGACTACATGATCCCATTGCACCCAAGTGAGCAGTGAGCCTATTTAATTTAATTAAACGTATAAACTCCATACCTTTCTT
This sequence comes from Phalacrocorax carbo, assembly GCF_963921805.1. Classification (NCBI taxonomy): domain Eukaryota; kingdom Metazoa; phylum Chordata; class Aves; order Suliformes; family Phalacrocoracidae; genus Phalacrocorax; species Phalacrocorax carbo. Next base: position 41,978,630 of record NC_087548.1, read on the forward strand.
TGACAGGATAAAATGACAACATCGTCACTTGCCAACAGTGAAAGCAACACCCTGACACTAAGCACCTCTCAAAAGTCCTTCGCAGGGTAATTTTGCCAGATCCTGCATATTTCTGGACTGTGTGCAGTAGCATGGTGTGCCCTTCTCCTCCCTCTTCTTGCTCTTCCCCCCCTTCCCCCTTCCTGCCTCTCCCTTTCATTGAAATGGCACCTAGAGAACAAATTGCCTCCTTTGTCTGAAGCCTGCTTGTTCACAGTGGGACTCTTGATCTGAACAAACCCAAAGATGTCAGGCTGTATAAACACTTAGGGAAAGATATGGTTCATAAAGGTTCCCGTCTGGAAAATTATACGCTACTTTCAAAATGCTTCACCACATTTAGAAGTGTAATTATACCCTTCTCCTTAATGACTGATGTGGCATATGTTTACACATGTTTTAGCTGACTTATGACAGTATACAGAAGCACATTGTACATTTGGTAGCAACAGTTAAAAGATGATGGGAACAACATCTGAACCTGTCTGTTAACATTGCCCAAGTATTTTTGAACACTTGGTGCCAGTGCTGTTCCCCTTCCTTTCCCTTCCTTTATGTAATAAATTACATTGCCCTTTTTTTTTCTCTATTCTACAGTCCATGTCAGCTCACCCTTTCAATCCTGTTTCAGGTTTTTTAATTTGGTTTTTCTTTTTTTGTTTTATTTGTAATTTTTCTTCAATATTTCCTGAATGCTTACTTGGTTGTGGGAGGTAGTGGCGGTGGAAGAAATCTTATTAGTAGAAATCCAGTGGAGAGCTACCAGGATGATCAGGAGACTGGACCATCGACCTTATGAGGAAAGGGTAAGAGACTTGGGTTTGTTTAGCCTGGAGAAGAGAAGACTAAGGAGGGATTTCTTAAATACCTATAAATATCTAAAGGGTGAGTGTCAGGATGATGGGTCTAGGCTCTTTTCAGGGATGCCCAATGACAGGGCAAGGGGCAATGGGCACAAGTTGGAACACAGGAAGTTCCAGCTGAATACGAGGGAAAACTTCTTTCCTGTGAGGGTGCCAGAGCAGTGGCACAGGCTGCCCAGGGAGGTTGTGAAGTCTCCTTCTCTGGAGATATTCAAAACCCACCTGGACACGTTCCTGTGCCCCCTGCTCTAGGTGTGCCTGCTCAAGCAGGGGGGTTGGACAAGATGATCTCCAGAGGTCCCTTCCAACCCCTACCATTCTATGATTCTGTGATTCTGTGAAATGTTGTGCATGTCTTTTAGGGCTGACTTTCAGCCTGGAGTAAATTTTAAGTTTGGATTTAAAGAACTGGATGGAACAGAGGTTTAAGGAGAGAGAGGCTTTGAGTGAGCCGGGGGAGGAGCTTGCCAAAACACTCTCCATCATTTACCAGCAGTCCTGGTTAACAGGGGAGGTCCCAGACGACTGGAGGCTCGCCAATGTGACACCCATCTACAAGAAGGGCTGGAAGGAGAATCCAGGGAACTACAGGCCTGTTAGCCTGACCTCGGTACTGGGGAAGGTTATGGAGTGGCTTATCTTGAGTAAGCTCACCAAGCATGTTGTCATGGCTCAGTCTCAGTCGGCAACTAAACACCACGCAGCTGCTCGTGCACTTCCCCCCACCCCTGTGGGATGGGGAAGAGAATCAGAAGAGCAAAAGAACTTGTGGGTCGAGATAAGTACAGTTTAATAATTACAATAAAAATAATAATTATAGTAGTAATGATTATTATAATAATAACAATAATGATGATATAATAACATTGAAAAGGAACTAAACAGAAACACAAACGATACAACCTCTCACCACCCACTGACCAACGCTGACCGTCCCTGAGTGGCGATTGCTTCCCTCCCGCCCCAGCCAGCCCCTCCCAGTTAACATACTGGGCATGACGTTACATTATATGGAATAGCCCTTTTGTAAGTTTGAATCTGGTCTCTTAGCTCTGCCCCATCCCCTCCCTGTTTCTTGTGCACCCAGCAGAGCATGGGAAGCTAGAAGAGCCCTTGACTAGTATAAGCACCACCCAGCAACAACAAAAACATCTGTGTGTTATCTCAACATGGTTTTCATGCTAAGTCCAAAGCACAGCACTATGCCACCTGCAGTGAAGAAAATTAACTCTATCCCTGCTAACCAAGACACATGAGCAGGACAACCAGGGGATCAGGCCCGGCCAGCATGGCTTCATGAAAGGCAGGTCCTGCCTGACCAACCTCATCTCTATGACAGGGTGACCTGCCTAGTGGGTGAGGGAAAGGCTGTGGGTGCTGTCTACCTGGAGTTTATTAAAGCCTTTGACACTGTCTCCCACAGCATTCTCCTAAAAAAGCTGGTGGCTCACGGCTTGCAAGGTGTACTCTTTGCTGGGTAAAAAACTGGCTGGATGGCCAAGCCCAGAGAGTTGTGGTGAATGGAGTTAAACCAGCTGGCAGCCAGTCATAAGTGGTGTTCTCCAGGACTCAGTTTTGAGGCCAGTCTTGTTTCATATCTTTATCAAAGGTCTGGACGAGGGGTTTGAATGTGCCCCTATAATTTTACTGATGACACCATATTAGGCAGGAGAGTCAACCTGCTTGAGGGTAGGAAGGCTCTACAGAGGGACCTGGACAGGCTGGATCGATTGTATGAGGTTCAACAAGGCCAAGTGCTGGGTCCTGTACTTTGGTCACAACACCTGCATGCAACGCTACAGGCTTGGGGAAGAGTGATTGGAAAGTTGCCCTGTGGAAAAGGACCTTGGAATGCTGGTTGACAGCAGGCTGGACACAAGCCAGCAGTGTGCCTGGGTGGCCAAGAAGGCCAAAAGCATCCTGGCTTGTATCAGGAATAGTGTGGTCAACAGGAGTAGGGAAGTGATTGTGCCCCTGTACTCGGCACTGGTGAGGCCACACCTTGAATATCGTGTTCAATTTTGGGCCTCTCACTACAAGAAGGACATTGAGGTGCTGGAGCATGTCCAGAGAAGAGCAACAAAGCTGGTGAAGGGTCTGGAGAGCAGGTCTTATGAGGAGAGGTTGAGGGAACTGGAGTTGTTTAGCCTGGAGAAGAGGAGGCTGAGGGGAGACCTTGTCGCTCTCTGCAACTACCTGAAAGAATTTGTGGAGAGGTGACTGTTGGTCTTTTCTGCCAAGTAACAAGTGATAGGAAGAGAGGAAATGGTTGCAACTTGCATCAGGGGAGGTTTAGATTGGATATTAGGGAAAATGTCTTTACTGAAAGAGTGATCAGGTATTTGAACAAGCTGCCCAGGGAGGTGGTGGAGTCACCATCCCTGGAGGTCTTCAAAAAACATGTAGACGTGGCAGTCTGGGACATGGTTTAGGAGGCATGGTGGTGCTGGGTTGACGTTTGGACTTGATGATCCTAGATGTCTTTTCAAATCTTAATGATTCTATGATTCAGCCTGTGGCTGAATATGTGACAAAAGATGTGGTGGCTGAACATTATTATACCTTAGTGGCTGCTGCATGGGGTTATGCAATGACGAGGTGGCCCCATCCTGACTGCCACCCACCAAACATTGCTGTTACAATCATCACTACCTCATCAGGGAGAAATTCAAGACCTGAATGTGGATGGAAAAGACCTGTCCTCTTTGATCTTTCAAGGTGCATAGGATCCTCCTTTGCAGACTACTGAGGAGCTGCTGTGAGGTTGCCTAGCCCAGGGACAGAACAAAAGCAAGCTTTTGGCACTCTGGGGAGGAGCACAGGAGCAGTGAATGAATGATGTATAAGCCACTGCAGCCAAAAAGCTTTTAAGATGCAAACATAAGTGGAACAGGGCACTCATTTAATACTTTGTGAAAAAGACACTGAAAAAATATAGGATCATATGGTCTCACTCTCTGGGTGTCCAGGGCTGGGAGGTCTACTGAGAAAGGGAGTTCAGTCTCCTGAGGGAGAAGTTGCCTTGCTTCAGTTAACAGCTGTTCCTCTGGCATTTCTGAAGCATGCACTAGAGAAAAAAAAAAACAAAACCCAAATTCTTCCAAAAAGTTCTGGTCTTGATAAAGCAACAACACAGACAGAAAATATTGTACAGAAATGTTCCTGATCACCTCTGCTGCTAACATACAAGTTCCCTAGACCATCTTCCTCAGCTAACACTCTCCCAACAGAAGCATTTCTGTTTCTTATTAACAATTCATACACATGGGAAACTGCTTAGAACTAAAGGAGCAAATAATTACTTAAACTGACAAAGGAGACAGTGCACAATTAAGTAAGACAGGACATTATTCTAGCCAGCAGAATCAATGCATTTTTCCACTTGTGCATCGTTACATGGTGTTCTTCTTCTCAAAGTTAATTAAAAAGTTTTGCTATTTTCTATAACCAAACCACAAACTATGGCATTTCTTCATAATGTCCACCCTACTGAAATGCAAACGCTTCCTAGTCATAATAATTCAAACCCAGAGTGCCTTTTGTAAATCTCCTCAAAGATCTAGTAATAGATAACCTGACATAAATTTTCTTCAGGATAAAAACACTGTTCAGCAAAGTTTGAGAAGACAGCCATATCATGATTCTACCTTCATCAGTGTATCTTTCAGGCAACATACAACCCAGGAACACAGAAGATAAGTTGGTGTCTGAGGAAAAGGGTTTAGATTCAGAGTTGGTGTGGGGTGTATAGCTCAGCTGAATTTATTTGAAGTAAAACCTTACTCAATGTAAATTATTAAGACAAAATCATATATAAATTTTACTAACTTTTGCATAAGCAATATGGCACCAGTGAAGTTGCCTCGCACAGCCTTTGGGAACAGAAAACCAGTAAGCTTGGCTAGGACTAATAGTGATTATTTGCTTGGACAAGCCAGTCAATCACTGGAATGGATTGAACTCACTTCTAAGGCAGAACTGGGAAATTTTGCATTCTCAGTGGTCAGTGGCCCTGAACCCTTCCATAACAGCCCTCTGGGGTCAGTCTCAATTTGTGCCATGCAAAAGTCAAACAAAATCAATGCTTCCCACTAACAATATCCCACTGCTCAGAGAACAGCAAGTCCCTATGGTATGTTAATTTATTTACTGTTTTCACTGACCTTACTGGCATTATAGTAGTATGCATTTGAATATCTCTGATCAGCTTACACATAATTAAAAATGCCTCTGAGCAAATGCCTTTCTCTTTCAAAACCAGTATATAACTGAAGTATTACATTGGCAAAAAATCACAAATAAGGTCAAGTTTAGTTAGAAAGAATAAAAATTTATTTTATTGCAACATTTGCCTCTGCACATCTTTAGATAAGAGGGCAACTTCTAAGAAAGGTGTTTTATTTTAAGAGTTCTTCAACTGTGGATAAGAATTTGGGTTATCTTATACTTTTTATATGCTTGGCATTGTATCTTTAAAGCACTTTAAAACACGCTGCTTTAGAAATAATGCTTCCATGGACACGTAGGTGACTGGGATAAGGATAGTTCATATGGAGCCTGGAACAACAGAATTCACTTAATAAAATGAGTGTGAGTTGACAGCATTTAGGGTTTTGTCCTGTGCATCCTCAAAATGCTGCATAAATTCAGCTTGTGTATGAGGTAGTGGCCTGGTCATTTTTCTGATACCTTACATCCTTCTAGCAATGCAGCAGTACAAACAGAAGCCTCAGGTATTCACCATGCAGTATTCACCTACTCTGTTGGTACCCAGAGAGCTTTGAAGGCTCTCCATGTCTATGAAAAATTGTAGGTTGCCTTAACTTATCATGGAGCAAAGTTGTCAAATTCAGCTGTTGGTATCGGTTTGTTTTTTGCATAGGTATTTAGTATGTATGTGACCCAAGCTACAAAACATCCTGAGAAGTTTAGTTGCAGATGACTCTTTTTACCTTGGCATCTTAGATATTTTTGTGTACTAAAAGAACACCCTCACCGCAGTGCAGATAGGGGTTACATCCCATTTCAACGTTTTCAGTACAAAGCCAAAAATGCAGAATGACTTGACTTGTAGTGCTAAGCCAGTGCAAACTCTCTCTGTTCCTTCAAACTTATTTGAAATACTTTTGAAGGGGTAATTTTCTCCTGATAGACTTGAGGGTAACTTCAGTGTCTTCTGCTTCCCCTAGATAGTGTATAAAGCTGGAATAAACATCATGTGTGTGCTCCTGCTAAAGCCACATAAGTATGACCATGTGTTCACATCTAATGCAGAGTGCTTGGTAGCATGCAGGTGCAGCATCAATGACCATAGGAAAAGAGCCTCAGGTTACCTCATCTTAGCATAGTTTCCATGAGATACTTGCACAACTGTGCCCCGCACAATTAGATTTAATGTATACTTTGACACTTCAGGTTAAAGAACAAAGCCAAGACTTTCAAATGAGATTCTCCTGAAGGACTAATATGATGGGTTTGTTTTCTCTGAGGTGAATGTTCAGAGAATTTGGAGGTCTTTTCCATCAGAAATGTTTGGAATTTTCCTGTAAACAAGCAGTCATTGGAAACGTCCTATCATCACACACTATCATATCATGTTTAAGATAATTCTTCATACCCAAATTACATTAGTTTTGAAGATTTACCTGCTTTCACATTCATTTTGAAATCTTTTCAAACCTCAATTTAAACATCAGGCAGTTCTATCTGGAGTACCTGTTGAAGAAGTGTTTTCTGCTCCTGTGCCTACCAGCATTTTGCACCATCTCCTTTTTTTTCTACACTAAGAGCTGGGAGAAGCAAGACGGAGGAACAGAGGTTTGGCTGTATACCTCTACCTTTTTTATCAGCCCATACATTACATCTGTTCAAGGGGAAATCTGCCCAGGCCTTACCCAGGCTACAGTACTCCATGTGCTGGTATTTAAAACAATCTTTAATAGCTTCCATTGGAGAGCCATCCTTTATTTGGCATCTCAAATACCACAGACAGATAGAACAATATAAAAGGAAGTTTTATCCTGTAACAATGCCTTGATACTCATAATAATCTATGAAAATGTCACAGACACAAGTATACCTCTGTTTGTTTGGGGTTTGTGTTTTAATGTCATGATGAGCCTCTATTAACACTTAGTCAAACCTTAGGTATCTGTCTGCATATATGTATTTATAATTCACATTCAGGCGTCTAAAAATATGTCTGACACTCTCAGGTGATGAATACTACATCAGTGTGAGCTGAAGTGACTAAGTATCTCTGAAATCCAGGCCACTCACTGGGTTGCCTAAATATTGATTTAGATGCTTCACTTCAGACACTCAAGTCTGACAACTTTGTCCTTAACTGGTACTTTCTTCTCTATACATCCAGTACTAAAGATGTCAGAAAGAATAATCTTTTGCTTGATTTTTCTCCCACTTAACTTTCTCCTCAGCTGGTTTCCCATGTTTTCCTGATGTCCTATTTCCTTCCCACTCTCACTTATCAATTTCCACACTGAAACTTATTGCTGAACATATCAAAAGAAGATTATCCCCCATTTGAAGTATTTATGGTTCCCCAAACCAAATCCATTTTCTCTATGGCTTGTACTATTGGTTAAGCCATATAGAAAAAAATCCAATTTATTGGACATTTTTCTGTCTTCATTCCTGCTCCTCTGGCTGCCTAGATTGGTTGTCAACTTTGACGGCCCCATTAGGCTTTGTGCAATTAATCATCTCTAAGCAGTCTTCGCTGCAGTGGTGTAACAACATCAAGTATCTTTAATTGTCTGTTCTTCTGACATGTAACTTCATGCACAGATTGTCTCTGCCCTGCACTTACCTCCTGCAGAGAAATCTCTCTTAACAGCAAATTGGCCACCTTGCACCTTCCCAACTTTCAGGGCTATAGATTTTTTAATTAGTGTTGAGAGCCAAGATGATGGGAATAAATAGGATGAGACACCAGGTTTTCAGGTGAAAGAAAGCCTGCACACTCAAAACAGTGTGTGATGTTTAGTACAAAGAGAACTTCTATCCTGTCCTTCTGGTCCTACCACAGCCCATAGACCTCTACAATTTCACTGATAATCCCTGAGTGAACCCACAGCCAGGCGCCAGTATTCTCCTTTGTTGTCTGTGTCAGATGGTATTGCACAGGGTACAGATTTAGCCTAGTTTGCATGCATTATACTGTCTTCATTTCAGAAGCATTAGGGGAATAGCTCTCAGCAGGGCTTAAAAGAGTGACAGCCGAATAGAAAAGAGACTACCTTGGCACCAAAGCACCATACAGAGAGGATGGAGAGATGCCAGGGTGCAGTGAATGTCTGGGTTTTTTTCCCTGTAGATCAGTTACAAGGATACCTTGACCACCTATGCTCTGAAGATGCTAATATGGCAAAGGGAAGATAGCAAGGTGTACCCTAAATTTCACATGCTGAATTGAAACCCAGGTTCTGAACTTATAGCCTTTAGCTTCTTTTAACACATAAGAATGAACATTTATTAACCCAACTGTAAAATCTGAAGATATTTTGCTGCTTTGAATAACTATGATGCAAAAGTAGAGGTTTTCAGTGTAAATATGTTAATATGTCTTTTAAACAGTATACTGTTTTTGAAGAATGGGAGTATGAAATTTTTTATATTCATTTATAATCTACTTAGTGCTTTTGGCTTTACAAGTTTAAAGGACCACGCAGACAAAGATAGTTATTAGTACTACTGTGAGATACTCTGCCTTTGTTGCATTCCTGTACTTGATGATTAAAGCATGGGTGACCTAGTGCATAGAAGACAAAAGAAGTATTATTCTCGATTGTGGAGCTTCATAAATACTGACTACGTTTTAAAATCTTGTTAAATTCAGAACCTGAGAAAATTAATAACATACAAATGTTAGACAGTTATTGAGACTCTTCTCTATTAAACCCCATTCTGTTTTGCAAAGAAACCATAAACTCAGAACATGAAACTGTAGGGCATCAACATCTTCATCAGCTTATTCTTACTGGGAGATTTTAAAAGGCATCAAGGTGAGCGTGTAACTCGCTCAGTTCCTCACATTAAGGGTCTAATTCTGCATCTTCATGTGTATGCTTGATGGACTATGCTAGTTCCTAATTGCACCATACGCACTGTTTGGGTCACTGGCACTTGCATCTGTACAGCTGAGAGATTATGAAAGTCTATTTTTATATCTGCACTGTGCTTACCTGAATACTTTGCTTCACCCAGTACCACAGCTTTCAACACCATACTGGTTAACATTTTAATCTGCGGTGGGCTATATGCATGTGAATCAATGAAGTGCACAGATTTTTCAAGGGTTGGAGGTGCAGGCGTGCCTGAAAATATGTGCCTCTAAGCATACGTCTATATACAAAGGTGACTCTCTCTTTCAGAGCACTTAGACAAGAACAGAACACCCGGCACATAAGTGACAATAAACCAGTCTATAATTACTGCTTAGCACTCTCTTAGCCAGATGTTAGGGCTACCTTGGCCTGAGGCATGCACACTGGAAAAATGTGAGACTCCTGTACTAGAGGGTTAAATGCTTTGTACAGAAACAAATAACAGAGATAAGAGAGAGGGAAACAGGTGAAATAATACTGCTAATAGGGTGAGGTTTGTAGGGCACAGATTAGTCCTGTCCCACTGACGGAGGAATAAGCGTCCCAAAACCACATCTTACAAAATCAGGCTTTACGTCATCACTGCCCAAGGTCAGAGGAGCCTCGGGCACAGCCCAAGCACAGCTTGAGCACAGTCCAGCTTGGCACAGCCATGTGCTGTCAGTAGCAAGCAAAACCATTAATGCTGCAGTCAGATTTCAGATCCAGGGGACAAAGCAAAGGAAGCACCTTTGACAGCAGACACCTTCTAGTGCAGTCCACTAGCTGTCCTTTGTCACATAAGAATCTTGGAAATCTGTCTCTATCTCACACACACCTCCCTGCCCACCTGTGACTTGTTGGGGACCCCATTACCCACTCAGGGAGGATGGGTTGGCAATGATTTAGGAAGCCAGGCAGCTTTCAGGAACAATGCATTTTACATTTATAGGAAAGTATTGTTTTGTAGCTGAAGCCATACACACATCACTGCACCATGGGAAGTAGTAAAGTCTGAGGACTGAAGCAATGGACAAATTATCTTCACCTAAATTCAAGAGTTAGAAATTAATAACCAGAAGCTGTCAATTCATACAATACCTATAGTTAGTCACTGTGTATAACACAGGGAACAGAAATGTTTCCTCTAAAAGTCCGGGCCATAACATCACATTTCAAGGACAGTCCCATAGGTGATTCTGTGTCTTTGTGGCTACGTGTGCCAGCCCATCTCTGTAGCCCGTGTAGGCTAACCTCACCCTGCTAAATGCTTGAGCTCTGATTCTGTACAGGAAAGGGAAGAAGTTTTGAAGGCAGTCCATTAGCAAACCTCTAATTACCCTAATCTCCTCATACCTAGTGGTTTCAAAGTTTCAAGGCGAAGATCTACTTTAATTGCCTATTCTATGAAAGAGTGACTCACTTCCTACTTGGTGTTGCTCTTTATCCTCCTGTCTCCTCTGCATATATTTAACCTTAGGACCACCTCTTCTCTTGATCCTGCATATGTCTGCTTCTGTTTTGCTACTGCAGTGAATAACTCCCTCTCTTTCTTGTTGTGTATTGTGTTGTTCTTTTTATGATCCCCCATGTTGTAACCTGGGCACTGCTGGTCACATTGTGGTCCACAGCTGATGGTGGTTTTCTACAATGCGTGAGGCTTGTCACCCTTTATATCAAGCATGTTGCCTTCCTTGTATCCACCACATAACCAAATAAACTCTCTCATCTCTGGCCTCCTCTATGCATCTGGACTTCCTCTCTTAGCCACTAACATATACTGCCCTCATAGACTCATGCTCTCAGGTTTCTTTGAATATTGCATTAATTTTCTCCAAGCTTTTAATTAGTATTTCTTTATTCTTCATCCTGTGTCATCACCTTTGTGACTTGCTGGTGGGTATCACCACGCCATCCTAGTGCTGATCTCCACTACACCAACAGAAACTTACCCAACCAGAGGCAGATGTTTAAACATCCACGCTCAGCTGGTCTGAGTTGTCACATCAGCACCAGCTCCTGGAATTACACCAGCTCCAGGGGGCCATGCTACTTACAGAGCATCTGCAATTAAAAAAAGGTTTATTGATACAGTTTATTCATATATAAAATGAATGCACAAGTTCATTCACAAACTCACTAAATCCCATGTTGGGTCTTCAATCCCCTCTGGGTGCAAAAGTATGGCATGGAAATTGAGCCTCGTCCCCCTCATGAATTCAGTAGCAGTCATACAGGAATCTGAAATGTGACCTTCGTGAGTATGGGCCAAAAATAATTGACACATTCACTGATAGAAACATATGGAAAACAACCCATTTGATGTATCTGGCATTGGCACTGTGTTTGTGGGTGGACATTTACAAACACTGCAATATATTTATCTACAAAAAGCCCTTCCAGATTTTAGCTAAATCGGAAAGGATTGGAAAAGAGGGGTTTTTTGTTTCCACTAAACACATCTGTCTGCTCGTCTATATACACTCATGCAGAAATTTCCAGTCACTCAAGTCTCCAGGGTGTTTGAAAATGTCTGAAGTCTCTTTAAAGAGCAGATTAGCATGTATCCTAAAAGTTAAAGTCTAATACTATTTAACTGCTCTATTTTTCTATTATGGGCCTGTCAGCAGGAATATGTTGCCCTATAGTACATGACAAGTGAAAACGCTAGTAACATTGTTTTTCATAGACAGAAAAAATACCAAAGAAGCAATTTCTTAGCTAAAATGTCACCTGTTAGATGTATGGGGCTCACTATATTTTGTTGCCCTGGTAACGAATGGTGTAAAATGACTCCTTTGCACAGCTCCATCAGAATGATTGCATCCTGTTTTTTCCATCATTTTACAAGAGGCTGTTTTCATTCTCCCTTCCTGACCATATTAAGTGTAAAGAGATTGAATTACTGTGCTGTACCCTCTCCATCTGATGTGGATTTAAGAGTTGATATTGATGTACTGAGAACTGCGTTCTTCTTCAAGAAAAAAAAGCTACAAATTATAATGAATTTGACTTTTATGTATCGACTGCTCAAGTAGTGAAGTAGTGTTTCTGCACCCAGGGAATAGACATGGCATGATCAGCATTTTTCACTTGAACGAATCCAATTGATAAAGCAATATACTCAGTGTCACTTTGCTTGATCTCCAGGTTTAACAATAGTCATGCTAAAAGTAGATACATTACTCCATAAATTTTACTCATAAAAAATGTGCTAGCCATGTGCTTTATACAGCTGCACTCTTTCCAACTTTTCACTGAGCAGGGCAGAAAAAGACGAACAGAAATATTATGCCAAGAGCATGTAAGTGTGGGCAAGTGGCTGACAAGTATTGGAAATACTCATGTATTTACAGCTAGAAAACCAAATACAGCACTGTTAGGTGGGTGGTGATTAGCTCTCCTCTTAGTGTGTGTGCACCTTGAGACCAAATACCACCATTTTTTACACTGAGGCTGCATTTCTGGACAGCTGCAGAACCAAGTGAAGAGTCATTACATGAGTATTAAGGCTACACAGGAACATTCTGAAGATTTCTGAACATTATGGTAACCTCAGGCCAGTACCTAATTTTCCTGGTTATATAAACAATTATTGTGTGGCTCACTAAGATAGAAATGCAATATTACCACACATTTATTACTTAAAGAGAATGATACATCATTCATCTATCTTACAGGGGACTAAAGGCACCAAGAATATTAATAGCAATGTAACATTTTGTAATTAAGCACAAACTATGGAATATCATTATTACAATTTTAATGATTAAACTTTTTGTGTTAAGGACTGTTTTTCTGTAAGATAAGCCATATCTTTAAAAAAAGCTTGTTTAACTCTGTGTATGTAATTGCATTTTTTACACAGAATATATCTTCTCTATAAGTAATATTTCATTTAGAATTATAATCCAGAAAAAGATGAAGGAAAAGAATATTTAGTGAGTGTGTAAAAGTTGCCTGTGACATTAAAATAGTGGGAAATTGAGAAATCTATTTTCAGCTAGTTTATTGTATTTATCTGGAGCTCAATCTTGCAGAGAAATTGCTTGAAAGATGTATTTTAAGGGGTCCCTCTGTTTCTTTTAGAAGTTTCAAAGAGCCATTCCTAAGTCTTAGCAAGTAAGGAAAGGAATACAAGACTTGAGACCAATGATTTCTTATTTAAGGTAGTTACAGAAAAGAAAGCCCCAGGCCTCTGACCTTGAAATTTACTGGCAGACTTTTAACTCAAAACCTCACAGTTCTGCGCCTCTGATTGTGTAGTGTAGTCACCTATTCACACTTGGACAGAACGTTATTTAGGCACCAGATCTCACAGTGGGGAGAAAATAAATCACTTGGTTTGAGATGAACTGGAATTCACCAATATTCTATGAAAGCTTTGGGAAGCAAGGACCTGGACCTGGCTGGTTCTCCAGCCCCTGCTTTTCCTCCTGCTGCTGCTTGTGATGGCCTTGCCTGGTCACCCAGCAGCTGCAGCATTACTGGGTTGAAATGCCCCTGTAGAAAGGTGATAGAGAAATGGTTGTGGTGGGTTGATGCCTTTAAGGATTTCCTAAATGAAATGAGATTTCCCATTGTATCCCCAGAGGGTTCATAAATCTTTGTATCCCTATAGTACCTGTAAAACCAGAGTCAGATAGCCAAACTTTGTTAATCTGCAATTTTTTCCACCTTCTGAACTGCCTGGCCTCCTTTGTCACATACTTCTACCAGTTTTTATAATGGAGAACTGGATCATATACAGTATGTTCGGCATACCTTGGTCATGTTTGACAAGGATAAATACCTCTGCTCAAAGAAAGACTAAGTTTGCAAAACTTACTTTTGTCCTCATGGCCACACTGTCTTTTTTATCTTCCTCCACCAAAAGCTGTGCATTAGAAGCAGCAGACCCTACCTGGGGAAGTTAAATGGTTACTGGAGCAGGGTTAGTAGTCAGACCCGCATAGTTGCTGTGGGCTCTGAACTTCTTGCCTGGCTATGTGTTCGTTCATTATGAGACCATTCAGCAGAATCCCAGATGCCCAGAAAAGCCCAGATGAAAGGCAGGTCAAGATTCCCATTTGCTTAGCAAAGCTGGAATGATAGTAATAATGATAACAGCAACAAAACCAAAAACAACAGTAATAGCTTCCTAAGGACTAACAATGGCACCATGTCCAGCTTGTGAACAGCTGATGGGGTGTTCATCTTCATGGTGCACGTTGTTCTCCTCAGAAGCTATATTTGGTGTAACTACTGTCTTTTTTTTTTTTTTTTTTTTTTTTTTTCTCTGTGCTGTAACGATGGCCTAGAGGATAATCTTCTCTCTTTGGGGGAGCCAGCGTAAGGTTTTTCATTTTGTGCTCAATCACTGAAACCATTCCTCATCCATATTTTATGGAAGGTGAAGGCTGCCACGCATTGTTGCCCTGTAAAAATATTTCCTTTGCAGGATTACTGCAGCAGGAGGAACTAACAAGCATGGAAAGCCCTTTCTGGAGCGCGTCACACCTAGTGGGCTCAGGCGGTCAGCTGAGAAATTTCAGGGTGGCCGGGAGTTTGGGAGGTAGGGCACATATCAGGGAAAGAAATTCCGTGAGCGGTTGGAGAAGCAGAAAAAAAGCGGAGGCACTGTGACAAATAAAAACCCAGTCTAATCTCCCTCACCTTTGAGACGTTGCTGCTGTTGCTCTCCTGGCTAAAAGAAGCTTCTTCCCTCCCTTCTCAGTGGTATTATGAAGGCAGTGATTTATGTTTTGGATTCATGAACACACTATACTCACACCAAATTGTTCTGCTGCTCTCTTCAGAAGCAAAAAGGCTGGCAGCCTCCGTTATGCAGCTCCAGGTTAAATTTCTGATTATCATTTTTCCTGGTCTAGCTGGAGAGAATGAGGTGGAGAGAGGGACAGGGGTAGAAATTTTTTTTTTTTCCCAGGGTAATTGGACCACCTGCCTACAATCATTTCTGACCTTTGGATAAATGGAGGACTCTACTTTGCTGCACTCCCATGGTCCTTCAGTGCTCACGAGCATAAATAATATTTGTTTTAAAATAGGTAAATCCCTTTATAAGGATAATTAAATGTTGATGAGGAACCCTATCATAACAAAACTCCTCAATGGAAAATGAACTTTGCTTCCTTTATGCGTGTGTGTGTGTATGTTTGTGTGTGAGACTGTGGATAAGTATTCATCATACAAACACATTGACAAATGTAATATTTCTTCACCTCTATTCACTGTGAGCCTTCACAGTAAGGTAGTACAATTGCCTTCCTGAAGCCTCAATATCCCTCTTTTCCACCCTTTTCCCCCCTGGAAGGTCATTTAAAAATCTCTTTTGACAGTCCTCACTGATCTTATCATAAATCATCTGACACACACAGGCACAGCACCTAATCAGGATGTTGCTGGCTAATTTAGCCCTGCTGATTTGATATAACTGGATAGAGTTTTATGATACCCTGTGATTGTAAATATGTCTGCTCTCATTCACAGCCTGGGAAGGCTGGAGGGCCATTACATCTTAATTGGGTAATTTCTTTTTAAATCTCTGCAGGCTGGGTTGCTGCTTCCGCAGCAGCTGGGCCAGGGCATTGATCTCAGCCATTGCCTGGCTCCAGAAAATTCTGGGAATATATCTCCCACCTATTTCTAGCATTTTGATTTTTAAGGGTCCTAAAAGGCCACAACTGGCTTTTTGGTAATATTCAGTGTGGGAATGGGGAGAGCAGCATGGAAGCATGTGACACGTTCATGTTTAGATAAACGGAGCATGTGACTGTGCCCCTTGGGCCAAGAGCTCAGGGTGGACCAAGCAGGCTATATGGAGAAATTAATGGAGAATACACACCTGCTAGGGAAGATGTTTGGAGTTATCTTTATGTTTTCTCATTTCCAGTTCTTAAGAGGAGACTCAATTCAGCTTTCTGTAGAGGAAGGACAATAATTATGGACTTGCTTTCCTCTAAAGTAGCACTGTTGCCTTTAGAGAGATATAGTAAAAAAAAAAATCCAGTTATGCATTTATGTACATGCATACATGCACAGGTAAGTATACATTTTCTTATGTGTATTTTTCTTTTACTTTATTTTTGGATGTATTTAAGAAGTGTTTGTCCAGAAAAGAACAGAAAAACCCAAGGATTTATCACAGTTGCTATGTCTTAGGTCGCTGTTACAGAAAACGTTTTGCTGACAATTCTGTGCTGAACATCGGCTCTGTAAAATCAAGTGTGGCTGGGAAATGGTAGGAAGTCTTATTGATGAACTACATAGCGTGGCTCTTTTAATTCATACACTTCTAGATTAAACCTATGACAGGCTAACAGCAGCCACTGTCACTTGTTCCAGCAGAGGTTTTTTTGCAGTTTCAGTCCAGTTTTAGCTAGCAGAAGAAATGCTTTCCTCCAAAGTGCAGCCATCACAGTTTGCACTTCAGACAAAGGGGTTAAAGAACAAGAGGCAGCAGTAGTCTGATGAACGTCACTTTGTGGTGTGGCCCTTTAGAGGGGAAGAGGCACACCAGTGGGTCAGGACTGGGGAAAATACCATTAATCAATTTTATGGACAACAAGGAATCAAG
Organism: Phalacrocorax carbo; assembly: GCF_963921805.1. Taxonomy (NCBI): domain Eukaryota; kingdom Metazoa; phylum Chordata; class Aves; order Suliformes; family Phalacrocoracidae; genus Phalacrocorax; species Phalacrocorax carbo. Next base: position 41,995,213 of record NC_087548.1, read on the forward strand.
CCTCTCCAGCTGATACCTGTCATTACAATTAAATTCCTTTACCTTGTTTTAATGTTGATTTGAACAAAAAAACCCACAAAAGTCTCAACCCAAATGTGTGGTTATTAACTGTTTTAGATTACATGACAAAATCTAGCATTCTGAATGCTTCAGGCTGCACAGTGACAGTTCCAAAAGATGAACAGGAGAGTACATGGACTGTTTTTGTAAGGAGAAAAAAGACCAGGGAGTGGGAAATCATGGGGTGTGATTCCCACAACCACTGAATCTACTCAGTAAATTATTTTTTCTTTAAAAAGAGGCAGCAATCAGTGCTGATTGAAATACCTTTGAATGCAGTTATAATGAAATTCCATCTCTCACCCATACCGGAGTTGCATCCATTGTTGGTAATGGTCTCCTTCAGAGCAATACAGTCATTGCTGCCTTCTGAGGTACTATCGGAAGCAGAGGCAGGCGATCCCTGAATATAATTTAACAATAAGAGTTTGCTGTAGAGTTATGCCCAGGGCTTGCCTGCCTGCTTTCTGGATATATCCTGAGGAAAGGAGAATAAGCTACGCATATTCTATGGGAAAAATGAAGCAACACCTGATAAAGTGTATTTTTATTTCCAAAACAGCAATTTGGGTAATTGTGCTTTGCTAGTATGGTATTGTGCATATATAATGATCCATTGTTTTAGATATTCATTATGCTGGATTGTAACTTTTTTTGTGGCAGGTCAGATCAAACCTGGTTTTGTACGGCATAATAATTAAGGTTGGACTAGATGACCCCTGAGGTCCCTTCCAACCTGTGATTCTGTGAATATAACACAACTCTGTGGATGAATCCAAAAAACTACTGCTTTAGAGGAACACTGAGTGAGAAGAAGTAGTCCTGCTTTAATCACTCAAAACAATTTCTTTGCATTTAGTGCTGGTATTGACCTGCAGTAAGTAACAGGTGATTGTTGTTGTTATTGGATAGGATGAAAAAAATAAGGTCCTTTCCTCAATTAGCTTCAGTTTAAAGGTTATTGCCTGCCAGTAGGGTTTCATAGTTTCCTATATGATTAGAAACACAAGAAAGCTTTGGATGACACAGTAAAAGTGTAAAGCTGGCTGTCATGTTTTCAGTCCTGATAATATGAAGTGCTTCCTGCATCAGCTCTGAGGTTCACTACTCTCTTATTTTTGTAAAGAGGTTTAGGTGAACCAGTGATCTTTTGTCTCCCTCCAAATCCAGTTCCTAAAGAAAGAAAATATCCTGAAAAACAAATCTCCTTTCCGAGTAGGTTTTCCCAATCAGCAGTACATACATTTCAGCCTTGTAAAACATTCTTCACAGTCTTGCTCTCTGCTTTAAAATGTGGCTCCCTGATGGACTCTGATAGCACTGGAGCATCCTGCTCAGCTGCAGGCACTTGGTCCCCATAGTGGGCTGCTCCCAGCCCAGTGAGCTGCAGGGAAACAGCAAGTGATTGCGAAACCTCGGCTATGGGAAAAATCAACATCCTTGTATAAGTCATAGGACACTTCATGAAACAAAAAGGCTTCTCCCAGCCATTGATCAATGACTGTTTTGCCTGTTCCAGTGGCCTAAAAAGGTCTGATACTAGTAAGGCTAGGGCAATTCTTAAGTCATTCTTAGTGGGGTGGAAGCAGGGGGATTCATGCCATCTAACCTTAGGCATCTATGGGGTTGATGCCCACAACCTAGAGAGTCATCCTTGAGTAGTCAGTGGGAAGGATAAGGTGTTTATTTGAGACTATCATCTCATTTAAATGAAGGCTAAAATAGGTCAGTAGGATTGCTCCTTATATATGCTACCTTCTCTACAGGGACTGCAAAAAGACTCCTGAGAACTAGGCCTGGTGTACACACACACTTTGCAAATGTCTAGAGTTACTGACATGAATCCACCAAGGTTTTTGCTGAGTGGTTCCAGCTAAAATCAACAGGAGTGATATGACAGAAACTTACCTTGACAATGTGTTGCTTTAAGAGCTGTCACAGTAAATTAGCAGTAGGAGAAAACATTTTCATAGCACTAGTGTCCTGTCTAAAATATTGTATGCCTTAAAAAGCCACCACACCAAACAATAAAGACCAAAAAAACCCCCTTGTACTGGCATACGCATATTTTCAGCTAGTGCTGCTGAAGGATAATTTGACTGTACAATTTCAAGTAATTTTGACAGAAAAGCCAAGTAAATGAAGACTTTCCTGACCAACTTCAGAAAATCTCTTAGCAACACCTTTATATTGTAGTAGTATTTTGGTTTTCCATTTGGGTAGAAGGAGTGAAATTGGTTTAAATGACATACATTAATGACTATGTCTGCATCCAGGACAGTGACTGTTTCTTGTGCATTTCAGTAACCACACTTAAAGAGAGTTCCAGGGTCCTCCATTTTTGTTTGTGAGACAATGTCCTGTTTGACCCTGGAGAAATGCAAAACGAGAACTGATGGCTAGACCCTGAAGCAATTTCAAGCCAGAAAGAAATCACTCATTTCTAATAGTGAAAGGGATTAGTGCTTTTGCCAAAACAAAAGTTATGCTTCAGTTAGATGCAAATTAATGGGCTCAATACATAGATAATGAGATGATGTTTTAAAGTGTGTGATATACAGGAGGTGAGATGAGATGATCTAGCAATCCCTTCTGGCCCCTAGCCATTGGGGCATAACCTCTGAGAAAATTTCTTTCCTTAACCTCCTTTCCTCTCTGTCCACAGTGTCTTACAAAACAGTGTCTCCCAAATTTTACAATAATGGATTAATCATCTGATTCTGCTTCCAAGGCAGCACAGCACTTGGAAGGGCATGACATTTATTTTCCATGTTCTTCCTTCAAGGATCCTGCCACATGCCAGCCAGGCAGCCCTATTGGATGGTCTTGCCAAATTCCCTGTTACCACTTGTTGGCTTTCATAATACTGAGCTTCTAGAGAGCTTCTAGAAGCAGCACATTGTCTCTCAGCATGCATCACTTCCTGAGACACTTAGCCAACAATGTTTAGGCCATAAGTGGGTAGAAACCTATTGGCTGCTACCCATTACTCTGTGATGTTTCATTGATCATGCAAAGATGTCTGAGATCCTTGTGCCTTCCAACGTTCAGCTCCTACATTGTTTTCAAATCTAAGTGATCCAAAATTCAGGTGCCGGGGTCAATTTCCTACAAGAGAAGAGGAAACAATGGAGCTGCATAGCAGTGCACTGTGTTTGATTTCTTTATGCTAGGAAAGGAAAATAGCATCTGGAATTCATCTCCTCTCTTAAAAAAAAAAAAGGTTTCTGCAGCTCATCTACTGATGAAATGTCCAGAGGCATGATGGCCATCAGAATGTGGGACTCTATCTACCTCCTGCTCTCACACTCAAACTGGGGAGATCATAAGAACAGCACTGAGAGACAGAAGTAACAGCACTGAATAATAATAACTTCTTGAGACATCCTGCTGAAGAATTTTCTGGACGAGTTGTTTCAAGTCTTTGAAAAAGTCACCTTTGGTTTGCAATTTTGAAAGAGATGTAAAGAGCTATCTGATTTATAGTTGGCCTTAATAAAGGCCAGATCGTATTTCCCACAACAACCAAGAGAGGAGAGAAAGCTTGTAAGGTGTACTTTCTGGAGTAGTGTCTTCCATCAAGACAGCAGGATTTGTGTTTGTGCTACTGGTCAGATTCATATTTAATGTATTGTCAAAAAATGAGGGCTGTCTTCATACGGAACTTTTGTAATGGCTTTGTGCTTTTTATTTCTCACTTCTCCATATGTAGGAAAGAGCTTCCACATCTGCCTTTTACTGGGTACCTGTCTGAAACTGGTCAAGTCTGAAAAGGGAACCAGAGTTCCCAGTTTCTCATGGAGTCTGTCCTTCCCTACACATGGCTTTAGCCCAAGGAGAACACTGCAGGAACGTGTGTCCTAGATGTCACTAAGCTGTATATTTCTTTTGCCAGGAGCTAACTCTGTGTTTCCATAGGGTCCCTTTCTGTGCAGATCTGAAGATACAGTCTGGTCCTGAATCTCTAGCTAGTCAGAATACAATTCTTCAAATTAATTGATCTCATTTCCTGCCAGGCTTCTGTGCTTATTAGCCAATGTGATGCCAGCTGTAGTTCCTTAAGTACATCAGAAACAAAGGGCTATTATTTCTGGCTAAATTCCAGTATGCTCATTACTTTCTGCTTCTTTTAAAATTCCCTCTGCAATTATACTGGATAAGACTATTTGTCTTTTTTTTTTTTTTTTTTTTTTTCCTTCCTTGGACTGGTTTTTGTATAGCTGTGCTCTGTGTGTCATCTTCCACGCCAGAAGCGGCTGCATTTCAGCAACAAAGAAAGTAGTCTCTCAGAATACAGTAATCTCTGTATTTGGTGGGGACCTATAGTGTTTTTAAAATAATTTTGAGTTTTGCCATTAAGGTTGGCCAGGATTATTGTCATTTACGTATAATCAGTTTATAAGGTCTGGCCCACATTTTGGACTGGTTAGATGAAAGGTGCTTTATAAATGTTGTTAGATGCAAAAGGTGCTTCTGGAGGTGGATGTGTATGATATCTAGAAGAGGGAGCCTTTTAGATAAGATTAGCGAGCAGCCGCTTAGCTGATGAGTTAATTTCTCTGACAAGAACTGGTGGTCAGGACAGTGTGTCCCAAAAGAAGATGTCTTTCCTTGCAACAGATGGATTTGTTTCCCCCTATTAAAAGGTATTTTTAAGTAAAATATGATATAATGCCTGAATTAGATTTTATAAGAATGAGGCACACCATGAGTAATCATATTGCTTCAGGCATGATGGATGCTGCTTTGTGTGTCATTATTTTCTTGAGCTTCATGGACTGTGTACAGGCACACAATGTAATCTATAATTGAACTAAACTGTGTGAAAGGGTTTGTTATAAGGCTAATATGGTAATGAGTATAATCTAAGAGTTTGCTGGAAAAAAAAAAACCAGCATAGGAATATATTTCTTGCATTTTTGGTGGGTGGAGGATAAAAAGGGAGGGTAGGAATAATCGTTAAATGTGGTTTTAAGCTGGGAACGTTCCCTCACACTTTCCTTCAGGCAATTTCCATGCATCCAGACTGTAGTTTGCCGTTATGGTGCTCGAGGCTGCACTGGCCAGAGTGTTCGGGAGACAGCAGAGGGCAGTGCGGAGCTAAGGCTGGCACTGCAACCTCAGCCCTGGCAGTAAATTTTAGTGGTTATTAAATAAAATCATAGGGCTAATTTAGCCTCAGAGGAAATTAAACTGCTAATTACATGTATATAAACCAGCGAAAATGGGCCCGGTTGCTGCACAAAAAAAAAAAAAAAAAAGATCGCCCGACTTTGTTTCTCATATTTAAAATACATAATTATGGTAATGAGCAGGACTTTGAGGAGATTTTGTAACGGTTTTATGCATGTGCGTGCCTCTGAGTGTGTGTTGTGCCTCTGTGTGTGTGTGCGTGCATGCATGTGTTTATAAGGTTGTATGTCTGTACGAGAGGGTAATATAACCATTTCCACAGCCCATCTCCTGCTGAGTAAACAATAGTGCTTTTCTCTCTTTCATTTATCCAAGCCAATGTCTTTATAAATGCTGGATAATATGCCTTTGGGTAACATAAGGGCAAAGCTCTAATTGAATCAGGTCAAGACTCCACACATTATCTCTGATAGCACTTTTTAAAATGTAGCTTCCTCTGTCAGATCATCTGCCTCTGAATCACTGTATTGGAGGTAATTCTGACATTAAGAAATTAGCATTGGGGATCTTATAAATATACAGTTGCAAGAATTATTGGTTGGTGATGTCAGGCTTGCACTGATCTGTTAATAATCCCGATCGTTGTTAAAAACCATCTCAGCAAGATCAATGGATGTCTTATGCCTTATAAATGTGTCTAAGCCATAAAGAAGGATAAACATCTAATGTTTTAGATCTCTTCAAAGTCCTTCATACCATGAAATGTCTTTTCCTTTCATATGCCTGTTCCTTTAACACACTTGAAAACTGAGCCCAAACCACAGTCCAAAGGACCAAAACAGATAATGATTTTATTGTATGCCACAGATTTAGTAGCCTGCATGGCTAAAAGGTTAGACATTAAAACATAATTGGGCACTCACCCTTGCATCAGCATCATGAAGCTTTGCTGATTGGCACCTGCTTCCAAACAAAATGATTGGTGATGTCCTTTCCTTACAGCAGCAGAGGCTTCTGTCACTGAAGTTCTCATTTTCCTGTATGTCCCCATTAATGCCTCTGACAGTTTCACGCCTGGTAAGATCTGCAGTTTGTATCTACAGGAAGAATTGAAGACTTACACTAAAAATATTTAAAAGCATGCAAATACATTGTGTTTTGGTAGACTAACTGAGGCATTCCTTGGACATTCCACCTCATGCAGTGCAGTCATGCTAGAAACAAGAGACAAATCCCATCAGCACCATAAGATTGTCAGTGTTAGGTTAAAAGATTAATATTTAACACCCTTTTGCTCTCAGGATGAGAAATTTTGTTGTCTGAGAAGGCAAAAATTTGACGTATGCCCAGACTGAATGCTGGAAGTATATCTCTGACTTATATATTTTTCAGTTTATGCTTCCAAGTCTTTTAAAGGTTTCTTGAAAAGATAATAATGATCCATTTTACTTATCCATCAAGAGCTTTGAACGGAAGGCTTTTTTCCTGAGTATATAGTTAGAGCATTAAGGGCAGTATGGTTAGAACAGCCAATCAGAGTAATGAGTCTCCACTGCTTGAGAAAGCGAGATTAATCTAAATCAAATACTTTCCACTATGGCAATTTTAACTAATTCCCTCATGAAAGTATAAGAGATATGTGAAACCCCTACAGTCAGCATAAACCTCCTGGTAGGGCTAGACAGGTAATACCTTTTAAGCTTGTTAATGTCTTATCCTGCTGGTTTCTACAACTGACTCAAAGAATAGCTGAGTACTTCTCAACCTGTCATTACAGGGGAAAGCAACTTTCAGCATGGAGGTGGAAAGGGTGATGCTGTGTTTTATATGCAATAGCTTGATAATACTGATACGGCTAGTGCTGTCTGGGCTGATGTAATTAATGTCTTTATTAGTTTTCCCAATGCATTTGCAATGTGTAGACAGAAATATTCAGGGAGGAAATTCTCTCAGAATGAGAGGCTTATTTATTTATTCATCTATCAGTCAAAGGTTTCTGTTGGAGCTGTCTAGGCTACATGTGGGAAGGTCTCTTCACAAAGGGGCCCATAGGCACACCTGGCTTGTGGAGTAACAGGTGTTACACATGAAGAAGATGCAAGTGCTACCTTGCAAGATGGGCTAGTTTAGCTGTAGGGAGTTCTATTTTTGCTGAAAGGACAATTTCTATCTGGCTATTAAAATCCTTTTCAGTAACAAAATGAATGTTTTGGCATTGTTTTCACGGCCATAGTATTTTATGAGCCCTGTGCACCACTCAGCAGCTGTACAACAGCAACAGTGGAGCTATACTGATTTACATCATCTGAGAATCTGTCTTTTTCCTCTCTAAGGTTCCTCTGATCAATGTTAAATGAAGATTCATATAGAAAACCAGTATTATTAACACGCTGAAAAATCTTTGCAAATCCTAACATTCCAAATGAGGGAATAGGAGAGAAGCCAGGCTAAGAAATATATTAAGAACAATGCAGCCAGAAAAATTAAGAGCATATCTTTGATCTCATGATTTTCCCTATTCGAGAAAGAATCAGTCAGGATGTCTGCCCAGAAGAAAAGAAACACAGGGCATCTGACAAACACAGAATGTGCTGCTTTCATTTCAGTAGAAATTTCACCTATTTCCCTTTTCATTTTTGGTTGCTTCCCCAGTTTATCTCCAGTCCTACCACAACAGAACAACTCCCTAGTGGCCATGGCTCTTCTGATGCTGCCACTTGGTCCCTCTACTAATAAAAGTTGATGGGGGTAATATATAAAGCCACAGAGAAAGTGCACAATTGCTTGCTTACAATTTATTTTTTATTGCTTCTAGTTTAAAAGGGGGAAAAGTGCTTACTGAGAACTGAAATATTTGCTCCTATTAGCAATGAATGATGCTATCCCCCGGTTCTCTAGTTATGGGGGTTTTTTGATACAAAGGTAATTGGAGTAGAGCATTATAGAATTGTTGTTGTTTTTCTTTCTGCTTTTGTTAGAGACAATGTCTCATGCTCCAAAAGAAACTCTGTTATAGACCCTTTGATAATAATAGTAGAGAAGTTCTGTGCTAAAAGAAGAGGTATTATTAAGCACCTAGCAATTTAGCACAGTAAACTCTCAACTACTGGATATTGTATCGGTGTTCTTGCAGAAGAGAGGATTTAGCCATCAAATTGTGAGAGAAATTTTTGTCTCTTTCAACCAGCCTGATCCTTGTAAAGGTGTAAAATAAATGGCTCTTTGACTCTTGGAGGCCATGACCAGACAGTGTGTATAGTGGGAATAATTTTAAGACTTTAACCTATTGAGAGATATATATATTCCAACTCCATTAAAAATTCATACCTTATCTCAATCTGTACTGAGTGAAACTATTCATAAATCCCCGGTGAACATATACGTGCCATTTAAATACAACATGTACACCACCAGTTTCTCCCTTTGCCTTACAATCCTTCCAGGTGCAGTCTGTTTAAAATGCAGCCATGTTGTGGTTTGGAAACAGTTTTAAGCCAGGTGTTAAAAATCTATAAACAAGCTGCTTTACACAGACAATAAAAACCCTGAAGTTTACGGGAAAAGAAGGGTATAAATGACTGGGTATTCAAAATCTTCAGAATGGTAATTCTATGTTGCTTCCTTGGGTAACCTGCATTTTTGGATACAAAATTCCCTGGACCCAGCATATTCATTTCTGAAAGTATCTTGGGTTCTGGTCTCATTCACAGCCTGAATTAACAAATCCTTCCACCTAACCTTTTGGTCATGGTCTGCTATGAAATATCTTGAATAACAGGCAGTAGCAAATTCTTCCTCCTAGCACCCTGGTGCACTGGCAGTCCTGCCATGGCTTTGCCTAGAGAGACCTGAGTCAAGTGCCATCTTCATGTCATATACCTCACCTATGCCATGGTATCAAGCCCTTTCATTCCTCTTAGGCTAACTGAATTGAACTATTATTTAGGACTCTGTAACACCTCATAAATGGCCCATTCAGAAACCAGCTGAAATACGTTCTTCCGAACAGCTATGGGCAAAACACTACGCTGGAGAGAGGGATGCAGACAACTTCATGTGTATTACATTTCAGTAAGAAACATAGGAATAAAAATTAGGTGAATCCAAGTGGAAAAAGATAATTTAATATAAGGCGATATCTCCTTCTACACGTCAGACAATATTGCAGGGTAAGAGAAACAGAGGCTATAAAAATATACTCTGTTATGTCTTTTTATATAGGCACTGCTTATTTATGCTGTTAGACTTCAAGTAACTTTGCTAATGGAGAAAATTAGTTGAGGGAACCAGTTCATTGCAGAAGCTACAGAAACTAATTCATATAAGGTCTTTTGCTGGGAAAATATTTTCCATTTTTAATCACAGAATTCAGGATGCATCAGAGCAAATATAGACAATGTAAAAGACTACCAAAATGATTAGTTTAATAGAAATATTTCAAGATAAATGTAACATATCTGGGGAAAAGACTACATTTAAGGAGAAAAAAGATCTAATAATATAATTGAAATATTGAAGACATCTTTTCTGCCAAAAAGAGTTTACAGGCTTACTAAAGAAACTTGTGTTGCTTAGAACAGTAGTCTTATAATCAGACTATTTAAAAAAAAGAACAAACCCTAAGATAGTACATCTTCCTACAGTATCAGTAACAATCATTAGCTGCTTTACTTATGTCAGCTAGCAGTATTTGTAACATGGGACATCAGTTTAGAGCTAGGCCCTCCAGATTATTGATTCTTCAGACAGTGTAGAAAGTCTTCTTTTGGGACGTGTGTCCACGGATTACACAAATGGTATTAAAATTCTGATGATGTTAACACTAAGACATGAGAGACACACTGAGAAGTTCAAGTATGTTAGAATAAATATAGGTCTTTATTGAAATAGGTATTTTTTCCTTCTATTCCTTACATCTGCCTATAAGCTAGCCCTGTCTGAATTAGATCTTTGCCAATTGGAAAACCCAGAAAGAAGAATTTCTTTCTTTTTGCATCTGTTCAAACTTCTAAACTTTTTTGTATGTCTATGATTTTTCTGAGGTTTTACTATATCCAAGATGGTGGAATACTGATGATCTGGATTTTTATTGCTCATTAGACTCCCTATGTGAAATCTTGAACTCATTGTCTGTGCTTAAACTGCTAGATTAGATCATTCTTGGGGATTTTTTCTGTCCAGTGAACCCTGGGCACACATGCAGACTCTGGCCCTGGATTGTATATTCCCAAGCATACATTCTCTTGAAACTGCCTGAGGTTAGGTGATTGCTGCATCCTGCTTCCTCTCTTCTGGATATTTTCCTGTCTGCTAAAACAGGATAAAAGCTGATGGTTGCATGATGGTTATCTTGGATAGCTTCAGCTCACAAAATTCACCAGAAGACCAAAACTTATACTTGAATATATTGTTAACTAGGGTTGGCCCTTGTAAGAACTGGAAAGATCATACCCTCTTCTGAATGCTTACCAAGTGCAAATAGACACAGCCATGTAGATTCCAACAGTCATGCAGCAGCCATGTCTTCTGTCCCAAAGGACAACGAAATCAGCTGCCCTGGTCAGCACCCAGTGTAGGACAAAGAGGACAGCTGTATCCTGTGCCCATGCATGAGGCTTGCCTGGAGGCCACTGCTCACCTGCTTCCTGACATCTGACTCCAGAATCAGTTCCTGTTCTCCAGTCACCCTCAAGGCACTGAGCCCGGAGAACAGACATGTATTCTATAGTGTGAAAATAAACTCTGCCAGTCAAACAGAAAAGTATTTCGCTATTATCAAATGCAAGCAAACCATCTTGGACTCAACAAAGAATGGTTGGTGGCAATGAGTAAGCTCTGAAAGCTACCCCATGCCCAAAAGTACTAGACAGACAATTATAACAACAGAAGAGAGGTGAAAATATTTACATTTAGCCCAATGTTCATTACTTGTAACCTATCAAGTTAGGTTCAAACTAATAAAGATGAAAGGTAAGTTTTTCATGTCTTGTTTACTGACATAAAAGGATAAAAAAGACCACCTCCCAAATATTATGGATCTTAATTACCATTACTAACACTGACATTGCCACTGTATTTTACATCCTGTGAGGTCCTTTCTCTGACCATTTTGATCTACTTCTTGCCAAGTCAACTGTCTCATGTTGCTCATTGCTAAAGTGGAGGGCTTTTATCATCTCTAAGTTTCCTCCAAACTTAGAAGATATAGACAAGCTTGGTTGTGTCCATGCTGTACCTGAGAGAGTTGCACATGCTGTTTGTTTCGAAGTTTTTTAAGAGAAACTTGTAGCATAAGCATGTGAGAGCATAGGCCATGGCAAGTAATTTGATAAGTAATGTAAGCTATAAATCTTAGGGGATTCATGCATGGTGTATGGTGTAATTGTGGTGCTCTTAGGATGCTGCAGATGGACCAACAAGGTTAATGAAGCCAAGACAATCAAGGGTGGGCATTGTAACTGGGAGGCTGTAACACACAAGATAAACACAGAAGCAGTAGAGATGAATGCCAAAGCAGTTCAATAAGAACATAAATTCACCCCTAGTCAATTGTAAATGAAAAAGTGAAGTGGAAACGATTTTAGTCTGAAGCTCAGACTGTTTGGAGTGATCCAGTGTTGTGGGGGATTGGGGATAGCTGGAAGAAGCCCTGGCCTTTTGTATTCTCAACAAGGAAAGAGAAACAAGACCTAGGAATTGGAAAAGTGGTGGTATCTTGAGAAAGCTGGATGAATGTGAGGTAAAGAAGATGAGATTTCATTCTATGTATTAGGAAAACAGATCTCTACCTTTTGTTCATGGAATATAACTTTTCTGTTACTGACAGGGTTTTTTTTGTTTGTTTGTTTGTTGTTGTTGTTGTTGTTTTGTTTTCAGCATAAAATACCCTCTTTTTTAATGAAAGCCAAAGCATGTAATGATTTTCAGTGTTCACAGGAGAAAATGTGTGAATTATAGTTTGTATTCTTTTACCATAATTTAGAAAAAGTTTAATTTTTTAGGAATATTTTTCTTTTTGTGTTCTATAACAAAATCTCTCTCTTTAACTGTGGTTTTTCCAACTTCCTTATTTCTTACCTGTCTGCATAGCTACCCACCCAAGAAAAATGGTGTTTTGTTTTTAGTTTTTAAATTACAGAAAATTTGTAGCTAACTTTTTATGACCAGAACTGTGGGCCAGAGAAATGAATCACTTTCTTAAGGTTACATGAGAAGCTTTTGCCAAAACCAGAAACATAAATGACAGCTCTTGAGCCTCAGTTCAGGATCTCAACCACAATAAAATGGTTTCTGACTCATATAGCATCTGTTAAAGATCTGTAATTAATTGTTGCAGTAGTTCCCAGCTTACCAAAAGCAATAAATAAATAAAAATATTGCATAGTCACTGGATGGTTGAAATCCCACCTTTCAGTCTCAGTAGGTAAATATGATGCACATTACCTTACTCTGAGTAGTTTTATCAGGCATGATTGATTTGATAATAGGTGGGTTTCATTTTAATATCAGTGACAATGGAGGGAGAGGAGAATAAGAGAGTGGTACAGTATATCAGGTATTTAACAAAGACAGCCTGAAAATCAATAATAATCCTTCACTGGTGGCTGAAATTTTCAGACAACTTAAGCAGATGAATGGCCCATAATGTCACTCAGTAGTATTAGTCTCTTCATAGGCTCACTCTTCCAGTAAATGAGAACTGTTGTTGATTAAAAATCCATTCTGGGGATGCCCACCAACATATTAAGTAGTTCTCATCTTCCCAGTGGAATGAAAGCATTCCTTTCTTTTTTTCCTTTTTTTTTCAGTCTTCATTCAGCACTGTTGATCTCTCAATAGACCCTGCTTTATCTTTCTAATCTTGAGGGGTCACTCAGTGTGAAATTCTGCATGCCATGTCTGACTGGTCACATATGGTCATGAGTTTCCACAGGAGGACTGCCCCAGTACAGTGTCTTCCTCATATCACAAGTGAGGCAGTGCTCTGAGACACCATTTAAGGTGGGTAGGTGGCCTCCATGACAGCACGTCCTGTTCCTGAATGAAATTGTTATCCGCGAGATCCAGCGAGGTAAACCCCAAACATTTTCCTCCTTCTACGCGTGACAAATTGAGGCACAGGGCTGCAGTGGAACTTGTTCAAACATTCCCATAAAAAATGAGATGGGGCAGGGATTGAACCGTAATCCCCTGTCTTAAACTAGTGCCATGATCATTGCATGGGCTATTACACCTAAGGATCTACTAGACCTTTATTATCAGAATTTCCCCTACCCTTTGTTGGAAAAGAAAGGAAGAAAAAAACCCAACACAACAGAAAAAGGAAAAAAAGTAGGTGGCCAGGAAGCATAAAGTACAAAACTTTCAGAGCAATTGGAGCAAGATATGCTGGTGTAAAACTGAACATTGACAACAGCACATTCAAAGTGAAATGTGTACTTTGCTTGACTATCAAAGTAGATTTTTAACTACTAAATAAAATGGCATATGGCAATGGGGAAGTTAATCAGCCCAGATTGTGGAAAATGTTCTTTTCTTTTCATGGGAAGTTTCAAAATCAAATGAAGATATTTTAAAAATATTTGTTTACCAAGGTGTACTAGAGAAAAAAAAAAAAAAAACAACAGGAACTCAGTTTTCTTTCAAATGAAATGTATTGAACCTTTTTACTTAAAGAAACATCCATCTTAAATTTAAATTTAAAATATCAAGCATATAATGTCTTTTGCTATTCTTAATATAATTCAAGGTGCTTGCCTTTTTAAAGCATAGTTTTAAGGTTTTTTGTTGCTTTTAAATTGGAATGTGATCATAGAGGATACATGTCACAGAGGCAATTGCCAAATTTTGATCAGCTTTACCAATTAGAATCAAGTTCCTCACCCAGGTTCATGATATCCTGGAATTATGAGAGCCATGAGGTTTTTACAAGATGAAATCCACTCCTGAAGAGATCATTAAGTCCTTTGTCTCTCAAGGGCATATAAACCATGTGTATTTTCATTAGCTGCATATACTCCTTTTGTTTTCAGTTAGATTGCTTGCATAAATGAAGTTATACAGAGCTGTAAGTTTTTTAAGATCAGGACCACTGATTAGAAGACGCAGCATATAGAATGCAGTGGGAAACTTAAAATGAGGTGAAGGTGAGGATGGTATGTAATGAAAATAGACAGTTATGTGCTCCAGTTATGGACAAGTAGGTTGCAAGTTTCATTTTTTCTCTAATAAATAAGTAACCATCAACGATTTTGTTCCTGGCCATCTGACTATTATCATTCAGGAACTGACTGAATAGAGCAGGTATCCTCCAGAGCAGGTTCTTGAGAACTGCGGCATGAGTGAAGCATAAAACTCCACAAAGATAGATAAAGAGACAGAAGAACAAAGTATTATGATGATGTCTGTAAATTGGAGTGAAAGCAGGGATTGGTTAATGTAATTTGGATTGTTTCATATTTAATTAACTAACAGCTGATTGAAAAATTTTGCCTAAGGTAAAATAGTACTGGGTATTCAACATCTCCAGTAGCCTGACTGCTTTTAGAATGTCCTTATCTGACTGAAATTAGAAAAAAAGCAATGCTTCAGGTTTTTTTTTTTTCTTCCTGACAATGTTAGTTATTGATCACCCTTCATTATGAATTTTTCTATTGTTCACATTTCCTTGTCCACCTCCAATGTCGATTTGCCAATTTCTCTTGTGATTTATCAATAGCAGCTGCCAGCCAGGAGGTTATTATAGTTCAAGTGGAATTAATGTGGCAAAGGAAGTCTATAGGCTCAATGAACAGAAAGATAGGATTGACTTATTACCCAGGAGATGGTGGTCTCACCCTCACGCAATGAATTCAGAATCAAGTTGTTCTGACAGCAAAAGGCCAGATTAGTGCTACCTCTATTTTTGCTATCAGCTCTAAACCTTTCACAAACAATACAGTCAGTATTACTGACTCAGGGGGAAAACAAAAAAGAGGCTTCAGCTGTTCATTGACCTGACCTCATCTTGTATACAACAGGGTCAGAAAAAGACACTTATAACAGCAGTATATTAAAAATGAAGTATGTTGAAATAAGTCAGGTGTTTAGCGAACCATCAGCTTATCATTTTTTAGCTGTATTGGGAAGCAGGAGCAAAATCCAGATTGGTCATTACAAGAATTTTTAAATAAACAGAGCAGGTCAAGCTCTAGTAAATCAGCATTCAAACTGAAAGCAGAATCATTTGTGGCTTCGCTCATTTTGATGTGGTGTCATGATTTAAACACAGCCAGCAACCGAACACCACACAGCCACTCACTCACTCCCCTGCTGTGGATGGGGGAGAGATTCAGAAGAGTAAAAGTGACAAAATTTGTGGGTTGAGATAAAGACAGTTTAATAGGTAAAGCAAAAACTGTGCATGCAAGCAAAGCAAAACAAGGAATTCATTCACCTCTTCCCATGGGCAGGCAGGTGTTCAGCTATCTCCAGGAAAGCAGGGCTTCATCAAGCCTAACAGCTACTTGGGAATACTAAGGCCATAACTCTGACTGCTGCCTTCCTCCTCCTTCTTTCCCCAGCATTCTATGCTGTGCATGACATCATATGGTATGGAGTATCCCTCTGGTCAGTTGGGGTCAGCTGTACCAGCTGTGCACCCCTCCAGCTTCTTGTGCACCCCCAGCCTGCTCACTGGTGGGGTGGGGTGAGAAGCAAAAAGCCCTTGAGTCTGTGTAAGCCCTGCTCAGCGACAATGAAAACATCCCTGTGTTATCAACACTGTTTTCAGCACAAATCCAAAACAGTCCCATACTAGCTTCTGTGAAGAAGATTAACTCTATCCCAGCCGAAACCAGCACATGTCGTTAGTAGTGAGTTCCAAGTTTGAAGTGTGATAAAAAAGCTGGGGTGCTTTTCTGGTAAGAACTGGAGACCATGCATGAAACAAAGACAAGAGACCACAGAACACAGATCAGCAGCTTTTAGCCTTTGCAAATGAAGAGGGTCCATGGCTTTTAATAGGTTTAAACAGGGGAGTTGGTCATATGGGGCTAAGTTGTATTCTCACCTCTTTGTGAGGTGGGGTGAGAGCAGTACTGGTAATTTGCACACTGGACAACCTGGGTGCCTGCCTTTTCTGATTTTCAGAGAGGAACAAGTCTTTCTGTCAGCTCATTGGAAACATGTTGCATCTGTGCCTTTGAGTGAACCAGCACCATGGTACGCAGGGAAATTGAGATATAGGAGAACACTACTGATATTTTAGTTAAGTTAGGTTCCCACCAGGTTTCTGCAATGAGTTCAAAACCAGTACTTGACAAAGGCAGCACTTACTGTGGCTGCTTAGGATGTGTGTGTACTGGCTGGCCAAATGGAAAGAGAAAAATTTTGCCTATGCTTCATCCTTTCCCTCAAGGAGACGATAGGATCTTTCTCTCTGTCCAGATGCCAATTTTCATGACACCTGTAGGAACTTAAGTGTCTTGAGACTCAATCCTGTTGACCAGTTTCAATTATATTTGACAGAAGAGTATGAAAGTTATTAGGAGAGGGTAACTAAACAGCAAGACAGAGACTACAATAGAAAAACGTGGAATCCTGAAGAATGATACAATGCCTGCTGTAAGTACACGTGAATTTTCATGGTAAAACAAGAACTAAATCAAAGACATAAATTGATAGATTGACAATAAATACTATAGTGGGTCTTTTTCTTTGGGAAATGAGGAATTGATGAGGCAGTGTGAGAAATTCTATAGCAACCAACCCTTCTCTTGTTTAGCTCCTAAGGAACAGATTATACTTCATTACGCAATTTCCAAACTATCACAAGCACAACAAATTACTCTCTGTTAAAAATCTTCTATTGTTGGCAGACTTGAATCTGGGGAATTAAACTGGCGAGCTTAATCATGATGGGTGTCCATCTCTCCCCCATTCCTGGGTCATGAGTAATTGGTATAACAAGGAATTTAAACTCCTTTTTGCTTTCTCAAAGAAACAGAGAATGGATTGTCAGCGGGAAGGGATTCTACTGGACAGATACAAATGGTCTTAAGCATTGAACATGCATATTCACCCCAAGTTTTCACGTAACAGAGATTAAGGGAATTCTATAATTTCCTTAATATTTGAAGTATGTCTATATGCTGCCATATTACCAGAGTTGGAAGTGATAAAATAACAGAACAATTCCCTTCAATTAAAAAAGTAAAATGAAAAGGGAATAACAACAGCCTACCCTGGACCTTGAAGCACTGGAAATCTTGCAGACAACCTGTTGATTAACAGCACATGGGTCACTTACCTCAGCTGAGGTATGTGGCTGTTGATATAACAAGAGGTTGATACAACTACAGAGAAGTTTCAGAAAACAAGTTGTAGAGACATTTATTGGAAAACAAAGAAAAAAGGATGCAGGTAAAAGCGGACTGACCATGATGGTAGCACATCACAAGGCATTCCATGATGAGAAATAAAAGAAGTGCTTATTTTCAAAATCCTTGCAAGAAGTGTTGTATCAAAGTGGGGATTATTGGATTAAGACTGGCAAAATTGTGGTACAACTTCAAAACGAGTGAGGTGTATCTGCATAGCAGCTTCCCTAATGTCCTGATTCAGATAAATAGCACTTGTGGTGGCAATAAATTAATTGTTATAGGAAAAATTAGATAACAGACTTCTGGAATTACACATCTCAAAAGCAGCCAGACACCATCCTTTCCCTCAAGATGGGCTGAAAAATTAGTCCAAGATAGTGGAGGATTTTATCTGACTGTTTTCACAGGGATTAATTAATCACAACTGCATTTCTCACACCATACTTTCCCCAGTTGGCATGCTGTGGTTTCAGTTTACTAGATTCAGAAATGTCTTCTCTCATAATCCTCCAGTCCTCATGTATAATCCTCTGCTCAACTCAAATGTTTCTTGATTGTATTGGATGTTATCACATTCTATTGACCGTCTGTATATGCAGGTATCTCCAGGGGTATTCATCCTTTCATAATTAACAGCTTATTTGATTCAGTGGTTAATGGAGGTCAGGATGTGTGGGGTTTTGTCATTTTGGTTTGGATGTTTGTTTTCTCCTTTAATATCACTCTTTTAATTACTTCTTGATATTAGTATGTATTAATAATTTTGTCATATATATCTATATTTCAGGGTGCTTGATTGACTTAGGGTTGTAATGGTTTCAATATGTATTTTCATTTTGGAAGGTTTATAAACATTTTTAGCTTTTTTGGACATTCCTGATTTGCTAAGGAATGTGTTTTGTCTATTAGAATTTAATGGAAGACCTTAACTAAGTTTCTAATGCTTTGAAGAACAGCTGTTTTTTGTTATTATAGTTACCTTGAAGAAACTGATTGGTTATGTTATGTTAAGTAAACACCTTCTGTTATCACTGTCTTCAGGTCTTGCTTGGGCAAACTTCTCCTGCAGCCACTTTTTGACTTTGGTGTTTGGTACAGAAAGATCTCTTCAGCTTAGAATAGCACAGGTCTGTTGATGGGTGGAGATCCCAGTGCTGCAAGCAATTATGCATTAACCGATGGGAAAAATAATGAGACAGATCCTGAAGTACCTTATATTTCACCTGGAAAAAAAAAAGAGGTATTATTTAATTTTGGGGTTTGACTCTTCAGGAAAGATATCTCATACAGTTGAAAATAGCCATGTGCTGTGAAAGCTTGTCCTTTTTTTCTTTTCCTTTTCCTTTAACAGAGAATAAAATACTATTGGAGCCTCTCATAAACTCATGATTCCTGAAATCTTAAGAAAATCACCAAATATTACAAGAGAGACACTAAACCCACAAAAAGTGGAAACATTGTGGACATATAAAATGAGTGAGTTTTCCATGCTCTATCATCATTTCTATGTTCATTCATTTCTGCACAGCTGCCAATATCATAGACCGACAAAATGCTTTTCTTATTCATGCAGGCCGGTCCAGACTGGTGTCTGAAGAAATGGCAGTGTTTATACCAGCTCTATCAAGTATTTGCAAATAAATACATCTGGCCATCATTGACATTGATGTAATTTTCTCAGTGTTTATAAGAAAACCTTTCTAACAATGTGGTGAAGTTAAAAGTAGTTCTAATCTTAACTCCTGTAATATTAATTTTGAGAGTGCCACAAGAGACTAAATCACATCAGAATAGATTTATTTTCTTTGGAAATATCCCTACAGAACATCAGGATGGGCCATAACACTGCTTGAATTTAAGTCATTGACATCAGTGCGAAAAGGATCTTGTTCAAGAGGTTTTAAATATAATGATCATATTGTCAACCTTTATAATGTAAATTTCATGACAATTTGAGCTTTGCAGCAAATGCTGTCTTGTCAAATCCATTTCTTGAAATATATATTAAGGAAATGTGTTTTTGTGTAGAAGGAGCATTCAAGGAATTAATGAAACTCTTCTTTCTGTATTGCTTTGGATTTAAGGCACTAGCCTTTGCTGCTGCTGAAATGGTAACTGAAGAGCATATTGCAGGTAATGGGCTAAACAACACAAGCTGGTATCATCCTGAAAAAGTTAGGAGAGTATGACATTTCTCTCAGGAAGGCAAAGCACTGACCTCATGACATCATCCATCTGCAATGGGACAGGTTCACAAATTCCTTTTGCTGAATGGCAAACACGAATCTTTCTCTGGGTCTTGAGCCAGGTCCCAAAATGGAAACCCATGACTTGTCATAGGCTCATGAAATCCTCATACATTCCATTCATTCCCTCCTTTTTTATTTTTTCCCAGAGTCTGGAGGTGAACATTTCTTTTTCCTAGCTCTCTTGTAAAATACTGTCTGATCATCATGTTTGTGGGTTGACCTTTCTAGTTTGGTATGCTGCTTTTTTTTTTCTTTTCCTTATTATAATTTTTTACTGATTTTGGCCAGTTGGCTGCTAAACTGTGATTGGTCACATGTGGAGGTATTTCTCTTTTATGTGTGGAGTGGATTTCAGTGACTTTCTTCTTTATATATGTATTATTCTTAGCCCATCTCTCTGGCCCTGCATGTGCTCAAGATTTATTTGCTGTTGTTACACCATTGCCTTCACAAAGATGATGATTTTCCTTTCCCTGATACATGTGAAAAGGAGACAGTAACCTGTGCTTTGATTTTCCTATATTTTCTTTTGTTCTGCTGACCATGTCATATACCTGCTTTCCTTTAGAGGTGGACGTTCATAGGAGTTCACCAGAGCAAGAATTAGCTCGGTGTTCATGGACCCCACAGCATGCAGTGCCTTAACAATGTGTCGTGGTTTAGCCGGCAGCTCAGCCCCACACAGTCGCTTGCTCACTGCCCCACCGGTAGATGGGGGAGAGAATCAGAAGGGTAACGCTCGTGGGTTGGGATAAGAACAGTTTAATAATTAAAATTAAAAGAAAACAACAGTAGAAATGCAATGTAAAGGAGAACAACAAGAGGCGCAAAGCCCCGGGGGAGGGGGGGGGAAAGGGAGGGGAGAGGGGGAACGAACCGCCGGAATAAACTGCCCGCGCCGCAGCCGCCCACCGACCCGACGCCGCGCTGCCTCCGCACTGCTGCTGCAACTGCCCCCACCTCAATATATTGGTCATGGTGTCACATGGTATGGAATGAACCTGCCATTGGCCAGTCGGGGTCAGCCGCCCCCGCCATGGCCCTGCCCCTCCCAGCCCCCCCCGCCACGCGGCAGAGCGCGGGAAGCTGGAAAGGTAGCCGACCCCCACAGTGAGGAGAATTAACCCCTTCTCAGCCAAAACCAGCACACAATGTTAATCCTTAAACCAGGTTTTATTATTCCTTAATAAAGATACTCCAAAAGTAAGCGAATATTCAAATTTGCTACTGTTTTAGGTCTTGAGCATGCAGAGATTGAAGTAAATGCAAAAATATATTGACTTCCCCTGATTAAAATCAGGCCTTTAGTAATGATTCTGTGTCTGGGCAGGTTCTGCCAATGGGTTAAGTAATTTGGAATTAACAGGTGAGGAAATATAAAATGGAAGAGTAGCATTCAGGTGCCCACAAGCTGTAGCCTCTTAGCTTTGTGGACTGGGAAACTAATGCTTATTCCACTGTTATTCACAGTTGGTGGTACATGCTATATTCAGATGTGTGTGTCCTAATTTGTGTTGCGCAATTTAGATACATTCCAGATTTATTTTATGCTGCTACTTAATAGTCTATGTTTCTTTATTTTTAGTTCTTAGAATACATTTAGGAGGCTAAGATAAATTTTCATAAGGTTACAAATTCATGCATTTTATTTTTCGTAATAACCCAAAGCACAAACATTAATTAACAGAATTAAATCTTTAAATCTGATTGAGCAAAACACAGAAAACTCACCTGTGAGTAGTTCTATTTACTAAAACATGATGATGTTTAAAGTTAAGTACTTGCTTAAGAGTTTTATAGGATTGTGTACCTTAACAGTCACCTCTTCTTCCAGCCTCCTTTTAAGATTCTTTCAAAATGCTAATACGAATAATAGCACCTTATACACTCACACCTCATACACTCACTAAGGAACACAGCATAAAATATTAACCAAAAAAAGGACAAACCAGAGGTGAAATAGAAGTTGGTACTCGACTTCACAGGCCAGTCACAGCTTCTTTGCTGCATGTCATCCATCACCAATATTTTGTTTATACCAGTGAGAAGTCCTTTAGAACAAACTCTTACCTTCCTGAAGAAATGAAGTGTCTAAGACATTGATATAAAATCAATAAATCAAGTATGATAACAGATGTTTAAATGAAGTAGTAAACCAGTGGTAAATGTCAATATGATCCTTGACACACAACCTCCTATTTAGCTAATTCATTTTAGCCCCTCTAAGAGCGTGTAGATTTTTAAACAAATTGCAGTGTTTTAAATACTCCATAAGAAACCTATTGTTATGAATGTTAGCTCTTTTGTAACTGATCTTAAAGCCAGGTTTAATTTTAATGCCAGAGTGGTTAAAATATGAGTCTAGATGTTTGAGACATGGAATGCATGCTATGAATTGAGAACAAGATACAAGAAGTCCTTGTCTCTGGTGACGACAAAAAAGTAAAGTAGTACTGAGACATCACAAGCTGGCAATTCATGCCAGCTGATACATGAGGTAGTGTCAAAGTACCTGCTATCCACCGGCTTATCCTCTATTCAGAAGCGTGGTGCCTACTTAGATTAGTAGAAACCGAACAGAATGATAAAGTGAGTAATAATATGAGGTCTCTGTGATTTATTTGGATCTTAAGTTTCTCAGACTGGGAAGCAACATATACCAGAACAAAATGAGGCATCATGGTTATTGAGGAATGGAATTTACTAAGATTCGGAAATAGTATTTTTGCAGTATTTAAATTAGTTGTCTTTATGAAAGCTGACATTAATATCCAAATGCTGAAAGTACAGTGTACCTTTGTAAGGATTGCTGAGCAGCCCCATTTTGTCCTGGCTGCTTAACTGGATTAATTTTCTTCCAGTATTTTATCCAGTTATCAATCTCCACCATATAAACATGAAAATCTCATTGCCAATGGCAGCAAAATAATAGCTATGACATTTCAGAGTATACATTTACACCTTTGTTATTAGATGTAGGAAGAGAGGAATGAAAGAGTGAGCAAAGCCTTCAGAAATCATTAATGAAGAGACTGGCATGCAGTATTTACTGACTTAAGTACAAGCATTGAATATTTACTGACTCAAGTACAAGCCCATAGTGGAGAAGGCAAAGCAATTAACAAGCCAAAGGTTTTTGCTATGGGTTCACCTGTTTCAGTATGCACTGCCAGAATATTCTTAGCTGATTGAAAGTACCGTTCATGACATAGATGAATGATATTTTCATTAGTGCTAAGGAATAGGATATTAGAAAAGTTACACCTAACACTTTTTATGGATGTTTGCCAGGTGTCATAGTGTTCATTACAAAATGAGAATCAGTAAGACCAACTTCAATGAACAAAGCAGGAAATGTGTGAGATCTTCACAAACTGCTGCGAAGAGCTATCTGTGTTAAAAAGAGGTGTTCTTCCTATGTTCATTTAACAGATTTGAAGAAATTATGCTGTATCTAATTGTTTAATGTCTTGTCTGGAAACAAATCACAATTAAGTCATTAATGGTTGAGTTCACAATATGATGATATGGTGTAGACATACCTCCACTAGTTTCAAAATATTTATGCAGACTTCTCTTTAAGAGGAAAATATAATTCCAAGTTAGAGAGCTATGATTCCTTTCTTCTGCCTAAATGAAGAATCTTTTTCTGTGTTTCCCCAAAATGCCATAATGTCTAACTACAGCTGTATGTATGTGAAGGGCATCATAATAATTGTGGCAGCCTTGTAAATAGTAGAGATATTTGAATTCCTTCAAGAAGAGGAGGTGTTTCAGCAATCAGGTCATCTGACTGAACTTACCTTCATCTTAAATCTAAGTATTCTCTGTATAGGGGAATAAAATCACCTCTTTCACCTGTAGGTATTATTTAACAGGACAGTATCCACAGCAGTATTTCTGGAGTCAGTGCTTTAGAAGCAAAAGAGGAATACTGAAGAAAACACTTATTGAATATGGCTTTTCTGGGAACATTCATTTTGAAGAATGCCTAGTTTGAAAATTCGAATAATGTTTTACTTTTAATTGACTTAGAAGTAATGAAAAGAGCTTTATTTATAGTTCTTAAGATAATATCCTCTTGTTTATCTGCCAGTAGATGGACAGCAGCATATTTACCCCAAAAGGTGGTAGTCTGAAAATAATTTCATTTTTGTTCCATTTGTAATACTACTCAATGGCTGTCCAGGCAGCTTCCTGCTTTCCCATCCTATATGCTCATATGCAGTGCTGTAGAAAGACAAATATATGTTGGAGGACAGGGAGTGAGAATGATGTCTCCTCTGACAGGACCAGGCACGGCTTTTGGTAAGGTCACCAGGAAACTGGCATTCCAGAGAAGAGGATGTCCCTCACATCTGCAGGAGCTCCAGGAAAAGATAAGCACACAGTCAGATCCTTATCTGCTACCCTGAACAGGGCAGTGCAAGAAGGTAACATCCTGCTGTGGAAGGTGAGTGACTCACTGTGAAGGCCCTCGGACAGGCTATGCCAGTCCATGCTTCACATCCTTCAATGGTCAGTCCTGATTGTGGAGGACTGCATAGTCCTTCATTCCAGACAATGGGATAGCAAGACTGGGCTATGCTTCAGTTGTGACCTACAACATATAGTGCCAATGGGAGGAGAGGAGCAAAGGTCATCCCTCACTTCACGGCCTCAGGGGTTAAGGAGGGCATATAGCAATTCTACTATTATTTCCACTATTTCCGTGGTGGTTCTCCTTACCACATCACACATGTACAGGGCAGGAGATTCCTACAGCTGGAGCTTCATCAGCTTTGCCCTTGACAGCAAAGGAAAATTTCCCTGGACAACAGTTTTAAGGCAAAGGTTGACAGGAGACGAGGTTGTACCTTTTTGTACAGCTTAGTGGTGTGTTCACAAGATGCCCGCAGGGCAGGTGTGTAAGCAGTAGGATGCAGGTGTAGGCAAAGCTTGTGTTTTAGCAAATGATGCGATTGCCCCAGCCCCATAGCAGACTAGTTCATATGAAAGTCAAAAGTTTTTCCTTAAGACACTCTAATTTGAACACTAGGGATATCACTTAGCTCATGTACACTCCTTTGTGTGAATGAGTAACCAACATGCATGGGAATTTCTAAATTATAATAGCCACACCCTATTATCTGGTGACAATTCTGCCCAGAAAATCTATGGTATTGTGTCTGAGGTGTTATCCCATCAATTTTAGTTAATTTTAGCATCTGTAGACAGAAGCTGAAACTTTAAAGTACAAAAAGAGAGCCTGACTATATAAATAAGGTTTATAGATGCATGAACTGAAGTGAGAATGAAATTCTAATTCTTTATATATTGCATCCAATAATTGGAGTTCTACACCATTTCTATCAAAAACAGTTTTTCTATTTTACAGTTTCATTGTAAAATATATAAATTTAATTTTCTCAGGCTTTAGTTCCTCTTATAAAAGAGTAAAAGTATACCTCATGAAATCTCCGTACACATTAGACTCTAGCCATAAAACTTCCATACAACAAAACCAATAAATAATATGCACCCAGAAATAGCTCTGCACCATCCATTTTCCTGGTGATTTCTCTAGGAGCTGCTGAGTAGCACTTTTGAATACCAAAGCAAATACGAAAGTGCCCACTCTAAGGTTTTGAAGTCTTGCTATATGGAATCCAGGTTTTAAAATCTTGCTCAGACTTTCCAGACACTTTGAACTAATATACAATTTAAGATTACTCATATTTAACCATTTTCGAAACTTCATTGTAAAACTCAAACTAGTGTCCTATGTAAAATCAGGAAGCAAAACATTTTTGGTGAGAAAGAGAAGTTTAAAAGCCATTGCATGGGTGAAAAAATACAAACTAAAGGGCACCAGTCAAAGTTACAGCTGCATGCAGGATAGCCTTAGCTGAAATCACAAAGTTCAGACTGCTTAAAATAATTTTAAAGTATCAAACCCAGTTTCTTCAATCTGCATTTCATGGATAAGTGGTCTACTGAAATAAAGTTGTAACTTCATTAATACATTGATCAAGCTAAGTCGATGCTGCCTCTGAAATCCCATCTTTCTCCTCACCTTGCCTACTTACTCTCACCCTAAATGTGAGCAGAAAGCTAACCTAGTAAAACCAAATCATTATTTTTCAACCAGTGATCTGGCTCACTACCCAGAGAGACAGGGATGAGCACCCAAGAACAGAGAGTATTTTGGACTGCTTCTTTCAGCAGTAGCGATGACTTACGTGATTTGTCAAACTATGGCCTTAACAGATTTTGGGATAGCTACAGCTCACTCTGAACTGATGCAGAGCTAGGGTGTTTCATTAGGGATTTGGCTGCGTCTTCTCTGCTCCAGTGAAGAAACTCTGAATCCAAATGTTCATCCACTTCTCTCAGTGACATCAGCCGGTCTCATGTCAGATGTTTCACATTTTTTGTTTGTTATACCAAGAGAATGTACAATTTCAAATTTCTAGGCAAATGCCAAGTTTCAAACTTCAGACATCAAAACGGTATTTTTGCTCCATATTAAAAAAAAAGCAGTCATGGTTTTAAATGAGAATACAAATTATTATTTTTCAACCACATTCAACAAAAAAATAGCTGCAGGGGGCTTTGAAAAGTACTTACTTTCAGGCAGAGTTAAAAATTGTAAAAAACTGCAGGCCCCAAAAATGAATGTTCTGGGGCATCATGAATATGCAAAGAGAAATAAGTAGAATACAAACTATTTTGCAATACTAAATGTAGCAGGTGCTACCCATAGGCTTTCTATAATAATACAAAAACATTGGTACATGAAGAAGAAAAGAATATCACCATGTTTTTTAGAAAGATTAATGGCAACATTATTTGTGAAGAAAATTCCTGTATTAGTCAGTTTTGTAGTGCTCTTGAGTACTCATTCAAGTTCATCTCAGCAGCTGCTGTCTATGCTCTGCTTTAACATCTTTCATACACTTGATAGTTGTGTGGAAAGCTGTTTTTATTGCCCCTCCACACGGACCCCCCACCCCTCCCTTTTTTTGTATGTGGTGGCATTCAAGCTTTTTATTTTTAATTTGCAATATTAAAACAGGTAATCTCATAAGTTTATAAAACAGGAAAAGCAGCAGATTTTTTTTTTCTGCTTAAGAAATTTGGAGAAGTATAAAGTGTTTTTTTTCTATAAATCTATCTTTACATGAGCAGCAGTGAGGTTGAGCTGAATTCCTTCTCCTATAGAAGTAGTCTTAGGCCAGCGCACTCCCAGGAAATGAGCTGCCAGTGGGGGCCAGGAGAGCAGCGGTCCCTGGTCTGTAAGTAAATATTGTATAGATGTCAGAAAGGCATGATCACAAACTGAGGAAGGGGCTTTGTGTAGAAGGTCAGTCCTTTAGTTCTTTGGAGAGGAAAAAATGGTTTAGTACAGAAAGAAAAGAGGTTAGCTGTGGCAAATCTACAGCTGAAAGAAGCTGAGGACTGTGACCAGCCAGGTGGGCCGGGTGGCCTGGTTCCCAAATGCAAGCTGGTCAGGGGACTTCTGCAGAGAGGCTGCTGTGTTACAAGAGTCAGAGTGGTTTGAGATGATTCCTTAAAAAGGTATCCTTGCACTGGCATCTTTTCCATAATAAACCAAAGTTAATCACTCAGCCCCTTTGTGTGTGGTGTTCAAATTTTCCTCTACACCAGCTGAAGCTGAACTCGTCTCTGGTTTCAGGACCTCTCTCCTATCGCAGGTACTGCAGCTGCAGCTACTTCCATGGGTGAATTTGATGGAGCACAGGACTTCACAAGGCCTGAATTGGGTATTTGTAGATAGTGCAGGGAGATAGCTACTATTTTCTTTAAATCAATGAGGCACTATCATTTCATTAAGTTCAATGGGAGCTGTCTATATTTAACTTACATAAAATGTATTTGGGAATCCAAGTTTATATGTCTACTGTGTAGTGGTAAAAACTTTTAAAATAGTTACATCAAGTAAATGCATCAACAGTGCTTTGTTTAAAAAAATCGTTTAAAGAGACAAATCTAGATGATAACAAAAATTCTTATAATCTTCAGTATGAATGTGCTGTAAAGCATCCCTTTCTCTGCAGGAAAAGCAAGGACAAAGCCTTATTCTGCTTCTGAGTCTGGTCCACATCCTGTAGTTGAGCATAGGTGGTTAGCAGTGCACCCTAGTGGGCTGCTTCATGCTAATTTATATGACCCAAGCTGCATTTCTGCTCCCTGACTGTTGATGGTGGCTTAGGCTTGACTTGGAACAGGATCCACTGAGATACTGCAAAGGTATAAATGTCATTTAGTGCCTACTGGTGAAAGAGCAATCAATGGCCTTGTCAAAGTCTACACATGGTCACTGCACTCTAAGCATGGATGTAATTTTGTGAAAGCTCTAACAGAAAGGCAAGGTTGATATGAAGAACTGTACTGTATTCATATTTTCTTTCCTTGTCTGCTGGAACAAGTTTTCCAGTGGAGGTATTTCCTTATAATAAGAAGAACCCTGAACATATGGAACATATGGTAAATCCACAGGATACTATTTAGGATTTTATTTCTAATTAAATTTTAGCAGTATTTGAGCCTAAACCTCATTATTAATTAACAGGATTTGCCAATTAAACTTATGTACCTTGGAAATATTTCTTCCTTTTTAAAGTAGAGTCTTTGCACGTTTTTAATTTATTCTTGTATCTTGATTTTTTTAGGGGGTGGAGCTAACCAACCATAATTTTAGCAGCATCATAAATTCATGCATCAATTTATTCAGTTAATAGTTAGAATCATAGAATAATTTAGGTTGGAAAAGACCTTTAAGATTATGAAGTCCAACTATTAACCTAGCACTGCCAAGTCCACCACTAAACTATGTCCCTAAGCACCACTAAACTATGTCCCTAAGCACCACATCTACAAGTCTTTTAAATACCTCCAGGGATGGTGGCTCAAACTCTTCCCTGGGCAGCCTGGTCTGATGCTTGACAACCCTTTTGATGAAGATATTTTTTCCTAGTACCCAATCTAAACCACCACCCCTGGTGCAACTTCAGGACATTTCCTCTCTTCCTATCACTTGTTACCTGGCAGAAGAAACTGACGCCCATCTTGCTACAACCTCCTTTCAGGTAGCTGTAGAGGGCGATAAGGTCTCCCCTCAGCCTCCTCTTCTCCAGGCTAAACAACTCCAGTTCCCTCAGCCGCTCCTCATAACACCTGCTTTCCAGACATTTCACCAGCTCCATTGCCCTTCTCTGGACATGCTCCAGCAACTCAATGTCCTTCTTGTCCTGAGGGGCCCAAAACTGAACACAGTACTTGAGGTGCGGCCTCACCAGTGCTGAGTACAGGGGCACCATCACTTCCCTACTCCTGCTGGCCACACTATTCCTGATACAAGCCAGGATGCCATTGGCCTTCTTGGCCACCTGGGCACACTTCTGGCTCATGTTCAGGCAGCTGTCAACCAACACTCCCAGGTCCTTTTCCTCTAGGCAGCTTTCCAGTCACTCAGTCACTCTTCCCAAGCCTGTAGCGTTGCATGAGGCTGTTGTGACCCAAGTGCAGGACCTGGCACTTGGCCTTGTTGAATCTCACACAATTGGCCTCAGCCCATAAATCCCAATTCTATCATTAACCTGAGTTTTCATTAATTTTTGGTTTTGTTCCCTCATTAAAACATGCTTTAAGAGGATTTCGCTTGAGTTAGAATATTTAAATTACTGTGCAATAAATCTATTCTTTTAATGAGTTTATTCCTGTTTTAAGGTATTAATTAAAGCAGGTTGTGGAAGAGATAGATACAGTAAGTGGATAAAGTAGTGTCCAGGCAAAAGGTTAAGGATTTGCTGTCATTATACAAAATGAAGCTCTTTCTGAAGACACCTCATTAATGGAAAAACCTTCCTCTCTTACATGTACCAACAAGAAGTTCATTACTCAGTGAACCTCTGCTTATCAGGATTATTAGTTCTTTTTGCTTCTAAGAGAGACTTTATCCTCTAATAACCAACACATCTGTGCCTGTGGTATAAGCGTGGCTTAGCAGTGTGAAATAGTCATGGATTCAGATTGTTTAGCCAATATATTTCCTCACCGGACAGAGTGGGAGGGTGGAAAAGTAAAGGACAACATCAGTGGAGAGACAGATGAACTTTCAAAGTGAAAAAAAACTTGCAAATCTAATTCACAGACTGGGAATGGAAATGTCATTGCCTCACTCAGAGGGTTAATCACTTTCTAATTTAAACTGGCAAATTTTATAATGACACTGTGAAATTAGCAGCTTTTATTGTGTTAATTATCTGCAGGACACTACATCATTACTTCTAATAAATGTAAATGAGATTGCCTCTCCTAGGACAATATAGAGGCAAGGTGAATTTTTATTGGCTATTTACTGGATTTGAGACAAATTGTTTCTTCCGCCCCATATAAAGAACAGTCAATATGGTTTGCTGCACTGCCTTGTTTCTGTGCATTTTAGTCAATAAAGTGTACAGGGGGATTTTAAAGGTCATTACAGCTCCTTGCTCATTTGAGCTAATTTTCACTTAAGGCAAGGCTGATGGTAAAAATCACATCAACTGTATTAGAACTAGGATGTAGGATTGTAGAGTCTAAGTATATCAATAATTAAATATTCAACTTTTTTTTGACAGACTCAAAATGCCTACTAGCAAGTGCTTTTGTCAAAACAGACAAGAGAGTGCTTTTCCAGTAGGCCTGTCACTCAGCATGCTTGATGCTGCTGTGTTAGGCAATGCAATGAATGACATAAGAGGCATTTACAAAACTTTGTTAAGAAGCAAATGACTGGAATGTTCTGCTTGGCAGAAAACTGTTTTTAGCCAAAGACATATTAAAACTATCAGACAACAGAAAATATAGGTTTCATACCCCTAATGTGCAAAAATCACAAATGTGAAACTACAGTAAGAGTCCCTTTCTGAATATATACTTTTCTTCACCCCAAATATATACAGATTAATAACGGTAGTTAGGTGATCCAGTATTCTTTTTTTTTTTTTTCTTAATAAATATATCTTTGCCATATATCAAGATCCACGCTCCTAATCTCTGTATGTAAGGACTGAGCATGTCAAAGGAAAGGCTATTATTTTCCAAGGTAGGATTTGTTAAGATAATTCCAAACTTTTGAATGTTTATCTGGTCCTTCTGGCTACCATTATTTTGAATTTGTTTTGAGAATATCTGGGGAAAAGAAATAAAGACAGAAACAAGAAATCTACCAACCACAGAATGAAAGAATGCATTGATATCACAGCCCCTAAAAGAGTTTGGTATGTTTCTGGACCACAATCTCTTCCCTCCAAATCGCTTTATGTGATGCCACCTGAAAAATGACTCAATAGGGTTGCCTGATTGGTTAGTAATCCTGCTTTGACACTCATTGCACCCTGACCAAAGACACCTCTAAACATAGATGCT